>NC_088240.1:14026970-14209944 GCF_036934945.1 Oncorhynchus masou masou | reverse complement strand
CTGCACGGTCCCATGGTGTTTATACTTGCGTACTGTTGTTGGTACAGATGAACGTGGTACCTTCAGCCATTTGAAAATTGCTCCCAATGGTGAACCAGACTTGTGGAGGTCTACAAAAAAAATCTGAGGTCTTGGCTGATTTCTTTTGATGGTCCTATGATGTCAAGCAAAGAGGCACTGAGTTTAAAGGTAGGCTTCGAAATACATCCACAGGTACACTTCGAATTGACTCATTGTCAATTAGCCTCTCAGAAGCTTCTAAAGCCATGACATAATTTTCTGGAAATTTCCAAGCTGTTTAAAGGCACAGTCAACTTAGTGTATGTTAACTTCTGACCCACTGGAATTGTGACACAATGAATTTAGTGAAGTATTCTGTCTGTAAACAACTGTTGGAAAAATGACTTGTGTCATGTACAAAGTAGATGTCCTAACCGACTTGCGAAAACTATAGTTTGTTAACAAGACATTTGTGGAGTGGTTGAGTTTTAATGACTCCAACCTAAGTGTATGTAAACTTCCGACTTCAACTGTATCTGATGGCTGCCCCACACAGGCATTCATGTAGCCAGCCGGTCAACCTGCTGAGCACCGTTCCAGCCATACTTCTTAGCCTGACATTCAAATGGCAACAGGAAGGACTTCCAATCTTCATTTCCACCGAAAGGCTAGCTTAGCCTTTGGGCCATCCTGTGTGGTGTGTTTGTTCTGCTGATTGAAGTTTACAGACCTCTGTTCACCACTCTATTACATTTAGCTCCGCTGAAAAATGGCCACCGCTCCCATGGCTGGGCCTTTCCTGGATGTCCCAGTGGAATGGCAGGGGGGAGTCAGAGTGGGGCCAATGTCTCTCTTGTGCGGCGTGTTGGGAGCTCTCATTAATATCCCCTCTGGAGGCATTGGCCATTGTTGCTGGTTGAGTCTGAGTTCAAGTGGGGTTGCTCCCTGATGTGTGCTTCATTACAGAAAAGAGCATAATTACAGTTGTTGGTTCTGGTTATCCAGCACTGCTCTCAGCCAATTTGAGGGTTGGTCCAGCTCAGGGACAGATGCCATGGCTTCATTCTGTTCTACTTCCTACATGTTTGTTTTTTATTTGTTATTTTCTCATTAATGTACAGTACCAGTCAAAAGTTTAGACACACCTACTCATTCAAGGGTTTTTCTTTATTTTGATTATTTTCTACATTGTAGAATAATAGAATAATAAGAAATCAAACGTGAAATAACACATACGAAATCATGTAGTAACCAAAAAAAAAGTGTGAAACAAATCAAAATATGTTTTATATTTGAGATTCGTCAAAGTAGCCACCCTTTACCTTGATGGCAGCTTTGCACACACTTGGCATTCTCTCAACCAGCTTCATGAGGTAGTCACCTGGAATGCATTTCAATTAACAGGTATGCCTTGTTTAAAGTTAATTTGTGGAATTTCTTTCCTTCTTAATGCGTTTGAGCCAATCAGTTGTGTTGTGACAAGGTAGCGGTGGTATACAGAAGATAGCCCTATTTGGTAAAAGACAGAGTCCCTATTATGACATGAACAGCTCAAATAAGCAAAGAGAAGTCTGAAATCGGAGTAGATACCAAGGGTGAATTTATGACCACACCCCTTGATTACTCAAATTTGTCTCTTGACCTGTGCACCTATGTTGTAAACTTTCATAGGCTAGGTTGTAGCAACCTCATGCAATAGGGAACATTAGAGTATCATGTAGTAGCCTAAACCTATCGATGATACAGTGAACTGGTTGAATGGAATATGAATGACAGCCATCCAATATGCTGTAATAGAAATAAGGCCATGCTTATAATTTAAAAAAAAATCTTCCCCCCTCATCTTAAACGTCACCGACCGCCACTGTCAGGACTCTCTCTTCCACACACATGGTGGCCTGTCCACACACATGGTGGCCTGTCCACACACATGGTGGCCTGTCCACACACATGGTGGCCTGTCCACACACATGGTGGCCTGTCCACACACAAACTCAATCTCATTCACATTCATATTCATGTTTTGTAATTTGACAAACAAACCAACAGATTAATAATTGAGTAATGCAAATAAGTATCCCATTGAGTGTTTTTCACTTTTTCGGTTGTCAGACTCAGAAGGTTTGGTGTGTGGCTTACTGCTAAGTGTGTTGAAGCAGTTTTACACTTATGCCACTAGATGGCGTCAGAAAATCATGAAGAGAGGGCCTGGAGGCTGGAGGACAGAACGTTGGATCAGTTAGCACAGATATTTTGTAAGGGGATTGTTCTTCATTATTTTAAAAAGGTTCCGACTTCTTATAATTCTACCACTAGGTTTTCCTTTAGTGCTTCTTTTGGGACTCCTTGGCCCTCAAGAGATGAGAACTGCAGACACACACACAGAGAGAGAGAGAGAGAGAGAGAGAGAGAGAGAGAGAGAGAGAGAGAGAGAGAGAGACAGAGAGAGAGACAGAGAGAGACAGAGAGAGAGAGAGAGACAGCATGGATGCCTCATACAGGATGTGACATTTTATCTCCCAGTGGGTTTCCTGTGAGTCACTTGTTTTTTATTCCTTCACTGTTCTGTCTGATAAATAAGCCTGTGTGTTTGTTTATCCCAGTTGGCACGCTGCCTCTCTTTAGGGCAGCTGGGCTCTCTTCTGTTCATCCTTATCAGCCAGACTCTGGTCCTGAGGATAATGTGTTGCCTCTGTTTGTCTCTGTGACATGGAGATGATAACATGCTTACAGAGTCATATAGGGAGAGGGGGAAAAAGTCAAGACACAGTCAATTATCCTGTATTCTAGTGTGTGTGTGTGCATGCCTGTCCGTACAGTATGTAAGTGTGTACGTTTTAGGAAGTGCCTACTTAGCACATTTGTGTTTGCCTTTCTGTCTCAGCTACGCTAAAGTGCAGGAGCCTCTCTGGCATGTTTCTGAGGGTCCTTCGTTGTGTTGATCTCTCTATCCTAGAGGCACTCGTAGCACAGCCCATTAACAAGACTCTAATTAGTTTGTTTTGCTAACAAGGAGGTTAGGGCAGGGGAGGGTTGTGTGTTGTTGGGTGACCAGCGGAGCTTTGAAGCACTGCTATGGAGGAGTCCCTATGGGGTGGATTGCATCCCACCGGAAAAATACAGACAGATACATCTACACTGAGGAGCTAGCTAGGGCTCAATCTCCCCATCTCCATCTACATCTACACTGAGGAGCTAGCTAGGGCTCAATCTCTCCATCTCCATCTACATCTACACTGAGGAGCAAGCTAGGGCTCAATCTCTCCATCTCCATCTACATCTACACTGAGGAGCTGGCTAGGGCTTTATCTCCTCATCTCCATCTACATCTACACTGAGGAGCAAGCTAGGGCTCAATCTCCCCATCTCCATCTACATCTACACTGAGGAGCTAGCTAGGGCTTTATCTCCTCGTCTCCATCTGTCTCTCCGGATTTTTCCTTCCCTCTGTTGTTCTATTCTTCTCACTGATCCTCTCTTTCTCTATTTCTCTATGTGGCCCATTAGGGTTTGCCTCACATTTTCCATCTCTTGTGCTTTCCTAGTCTTTTCCTCCCCCGTTTCCCTCTTCATTTCTCTTTCGTATTCATATTCTTACTCTCTCTGTTTTTGTATGTTTTTTCTCTGCAGCTCCCTTTCACCTGAGGCATGTGACGCAGTGGTGGGAGGAGCTATAGGAAGACGGGCTCATTGTAATGGCTGGAATGGAATAAATGGAACGGTATCAAATGGCATCAAACCACAAGTTTGACTCCGTTCCATTAATTCCATTCCAGCCAACACAATGAACCTGTCCTCCTATAGCTCCTCCCACCAGCCTCCACTGGTGGAGAGTGACTTAAATGGCACACATAGAACTGCACTTAAATTCCTGCCAAACATCTTCATAATAACCCTCTGTTCTACCCTGAACGTAATGTACTGTTACATGCATCTTTTGCCCAAAACCACATTAGCCCTTTGAGTGTAATTCTATTGATGTGTTGATGGTTTATGGTCTGGAACAGACAGAAAGAGCAAGAGTGAAATATGTGGATTACATGTTTTATGACCAAGAGAGATTAATATTAAGCAGATAGTATTATTAGTATTATATCTAGCTAAAGTATTTAAAACCAATAACATTTGAACCCAGGTCTAATATGGAGGTGGATATTAAGCAGCCCGACAAACAGAACAATGAATGAAAGCTTTCTTTCAGTACGTCCAATTGACAGTGGTTGGGTTGGAGGTGGGGGTGCTCTCTTAGTGAGAATAACAACAGCCTTTCTGACTGAGGATGGTACCAGAGAACGATAGACAGCAGTAGTCTCTGTCTTCCACACGCTGACAAGAACAAAGTGGCTCTAAATGTAGGTGTGGTTAGGGGTTAGAGTGGGCCCAGACGACTAGTGTGGCCTATCCCTCTCCTCTCCATCTAACCTCGCTGCTCTAGTGTGGCCTAACCCTCTCCTCTCCATCTAACCTCTCTGCTCTAGTGTGGCCTAACCCTCTCCTCTCCATCTAACCTCTCTGCTCTAGTGTGGCCTAACCCTCTCCTCTCCATCTAACCTCTCTGCTCTAGTGTGGCCTAACCCTCTCCTCCCTCTCCATCTAACCTCTCTGCTCTAGTGTGGTCTAACCCTCTCCTCCCCTCTCCATCTAACCTCTCTGCTCTAGTGTGGCCTAACCCTCTCCTCCCCTCTCCATCTAACCTCTCTGCTCTAGTGTGGCCTAACCCTCTCCTCCCCTCTCCATCTAACCTCTCTGCTCTAGTGTGGTCTTACCCTCTCCTCCCCTCTCCATCTAACCTCTCTGCTCTAGTGTTGCCTAACCCTCTCCTCTCCATCTAACCTCTCTGCTCTAGTGTTGCCTAATCCTCTCCTCCCCTCTCCATCTAACCTCTCTCTCTCTCTCCATCTAACCTCTCTCTTTCCATCTAACCTCTCTCTCTATCCATCTAACCTCTCTCTCCATCTAACCTCTCTCTCTCTCCATCTAACCTCTCTGCTCTCTCCCTCAATCATACAGCTACAAAGGAGCACAATGTCACAGAAACACTCTTTCTGACTCCTTACTTTTCTGTTTTATTTGATTTATTTCTCACTCTATCCCTGCTTTATTTTTGGCTTGCGGAGGGAGGGGGGATAGGTTAGTGATGGGCAGACAGGCGTGGGTCTGTGTTGAGGGATAAGGCTGGGTGGGGGCAGATTTTTCTCCCTCGACTGGGGCAGTCCAGTCTAGATGTAGTTGTTTGGTTGGTTGATCAATCGGTCGGTCGGTTGGTCACACTTTGGCAACCACACCCCAGTTGACCGCGTGTCGCCATATGACTCAGATGAGCAGCGCAGCAGGACTCAGATTTGTTCTTGGTTACAGTTGATACCTCAGACCTCTCCGGAGTTGTCCTCCTCAGTCACACTAAGTAGAGGGGGCTGCAACATCTGTCCACAGCCCCTCCCAACCCATCCTCTCCTCTACTCGCCTTCTATGGTCTGTCTGCTGGCTCTACAGTGATGCGGTAGGGGCAGGAGGGAGACTGGTGGGAGAGTGGGGTGCAGGATATGGTCTGGAGAGGGTCAATATTCACCCCTTGGGTTCATACTACTGTCATTCAGGAAGTAATGGGGCCTCCTGTAAGGTCTAACAGTTTGTCTCAAATTGGCACCATATATAGGTCTCTGGACAAAAGTAGTGCACTTTTCAGGGAATATGTAATGTTTGTGTGTCTTCTTCAGCCGCTGCGATGATACAGTAGCAGAAACCCAGTAGTAGTATTTCAGCAGCTCCTGATTGGGCCTTTTATGTTCATAGTGTTTGTTTTAAAATCAAATGCTCAGCTATAAAAGATTCTGAAGTAGGTTGTGTAGCCCTCCATGAATTCTTTGTCTAAATCTAAGTGAGAACTCTCACACACACACACACAGATGTGGCGAATTCCCCCTTGGCAGCAGAAACCTCTGAGTCACCATCCGGGTTTCCCTTGCTTTCTCTTCCAAATATGGGTGGGAGCATGAAGGAAGAGCGGGAAGCGGAATGCAGAAGGCAGAGTGGAACCCCTTTGTGATGTCAGAACATTCTAACAGCAAGCCAGGAATTAAAACAATCCCACTGTCTGGAAATACACATCACACCGGAGGAAAGCATTCCTGGCAGTCACAATGGCATTTCCTCTTGCATAACACTAATGTCTAAACTCTCGACTGGACACACACACACTCACACACACATACACACACACTCCCCCCTCCCCTTCCCTTTGGACGTTACACCAGAGAAACTCCCTCTTCCCGTAAAACAGCTTGCATTTTCCCCCCTGTTGTGCCTCCTGACATTGACTAGTTATTCCCAGCATCACTCTCCATGGGAGAGCAGACGACCAATGGTAGGAAAATAATCTGTCTGTCTGTCTGTCTGTATATCTGTCTGTCTTTCCCTCCCTATCTCCTTTTCTCCCGTGTTCATTGTATGAGGGTGGAAGGGGTCTGGAACATGCTATTCTGTATGTTATAATGAGGACATTGACGACAGTACAACCACTGACCATGACAGCCACCATGTGGGGCCCTAAAACAGTGTTGTCTACCCCATAAGTGGGCTCCGCTGCTTGGGTAAATCTTCACAGATTACTCCAAGCCCTGGGCCCTTTTCCCTCCTCTCCGCCTCTGTCTGTCCAGCCATCTAGACGTCAACGCCCCATCATCCCTATCCCTAACCATAATTACTGTTAACTATGAACAAGGTCCTCACACACACACACACACAGACACACACAGACACACACAGACACACACACACACAGACACACACACACACACAGACACACACAGACACACACACACACACAGACACACACACACAGACACACACACACACACAGACACACACACAACTCGCGAGTCTCTAAGGAACAATGGATCACAGCTGATGTGGTACATCTGTAAACCACTAGACTGCCACAGCCCGCAGACGGCTCCGAGAGTCTCTCAGCTGGCAGAAATGACAGGCAGGTCAGAAAACACACTGAGCTGTAATTAAAACAAACACTCATCAAGGAGAAAATCTCTCTGTGGATGTGTGTTGATTTTTATATTTATGAGAGCCCAGGCCGCAAGGGCACCAGTGTCTCTGGTCTCCAAGGCCAGCTCAAGTCTGGACAGATGTGTACATAACAGTGGTGCTAGAGCTTAGCAGGGGGTAGTAGTAGCAGCAGTAGTAGTAGTAGTAGTAGTAGTAGTAGCAGTAGTAGCATTAGTAGTTGTAGTAGTAGTACCAGTAATAGCAGTAGTAGTAGTAGTAGTAGTAGTAGTAGTAGTAGTAGTAGTAGTAGTAGTAGCAGCATTAGTAGTAGTAGTAGTAGTACCAGTGGTAGCAGTAGTAGTAGTAGCATTAGCAGTAGTAGTAGTAGCATTAGTAGTAGTAGTAGTAGTAGTACCAGTAGTAGCAGTAGTAGTAGTAGCAGCATTAGCAGTAGTAGTAGCAATGGTGAAAAAAGTACCCAATTGTCATACTTGAGTTAAAGTATAGATGCCTTAATAGAAAATGACTCAAGTAAAAGTGAGTCACCCAGTAAAATACTACTTGATTAAAAGTCTAAAAGTATTTGGTTTTAAATATACTTAAGTTTCATAAGTAAGTGTAATTGCTCAAATATACTTATGTATCAAAAGTAAAAGAAAAGGAAAATAAATCATTTCAGTTTCCTTATATTAAGCAAACCAGACGGCAGATTCTTTTGATTGTTTATATTCCGATAGCCAGGGGCACACTCCAACAAACGAAGCATGTGTGTTTAGTGAGTCCGCCAGATCAGAGGCAGTAGAGATAACCAGGGATGTTCTCTTGATAAATACTTGAATTTGACCATCTTCCCGAAGAGTACTTTAGGTGTCAGAGTTGTAGTAAAAAGTACATTATTTTCTTTAGGAATAAATGTTGTTGTGGGTACTTTAAAGTTTTTTAATTTAGTATTTTACACCTATTGGAGTTGTAGTAGTAGTAGTTGTTGCTGCTAAGCATTCGAAGTATAAAGAGTACTTTTAGGTGTCAGGGAAAATGTATGTAGTAAAAAGTACATTATTTTCTTTAGGAATGAAATGAAATTTAAATAAAAGTTGTCAAAACTATAAGATACCCCCCAAAACTACTTAAGTGGTACTTTAAAGTATTTTTAATTTAGTATTTTACACCGCTGAGTTGTAGTAGTAGTAGTTGTTGTGGTTATTGTTGTTGTAGTAGTTGTTGTTGCAGTAGTTGTTGTTGTTGTAGTTGTAGTCGAAATAGTAATAGTAGTTGTTCTAGTAGTAGTAGTTCTAGTAGTAGTACTACTAGTAGTATTAGTAGTTCTAGTAGTAGTAGTAGTTCTAGTTGTAGTATTAGTAGTAGTTGGTGTGGTTGTTGTAGTAGTTGTTGTAGTTGTTGTTGTTGTTGTAGTAGTAGTTGTAGTTGTTGTTGTTTAGTAGTAGTTGTAGTTGTAGTAGTAGTTGCTGTTTTTGAGTACCAATAAATTGGTTCTGCAAGTTGTAGTTGTAGTCCAGAGCGAGAGTTTTCTGAGTAGTTGCTGTTGTTGTAGTTGTAGTCAAGAGCTCCGATCCTCGGCGGATCAAACGACACCGCTGCGTTCTGCATCCTTTCACTGCCCTAGTAATAGTAGTTGTTCTAGTAGTAGTAGTAATACTAGTAGTAGTAGTTGTTCTGGTAGTAGTAGTAGTTCTAGTAGTAGTATTAGTAGTAGTATTTGGTGTGGTTATTGTTGTTGTAGTAGTATTTGTTGTTGTTGTTGTCGTCAAAGTCTTAGTAGTAATAATAGTTGTTCTAGTAGTAGAAGTAGTTCTAGTAGTAATATTATTAGTAGTTGTAGTTGTAGTAGTTGTAGTTGTAGTAGTAGAAGTAGTAGTAGTAGGAAGTAGTAATCCAGGCACTTGTCATCTCCCGTCTGGATTACTGCAACCATCGCTGTTGGCTGGGCTCCTGCCTGTGTAGTAGTAGTTCTAGTAGTTGTTCTAGTAGTAGTACTACTAGTACTAATAGTTGTTCTAGTAGTAGTTGTTCTAGTAGTAGTTATAGTAGTAGTAGTACTATTACTACTACTAGTAGTAGTAGTAGTAGTAGTAGTAGTAGTAGTAGTAGTAGTTCTAGTAGTAGTATTAGTAGTAGTTCTAGGAGTTGCAGTTGTAGTAGTAGTAGTAGTAGTACTACTGCTACTAGTAGTAGTAGTTCTAGCAGTAGTATTAGAAGTAGTTCAAGTAGTAGTAGTAGTAGTAGTAGTTCTAGTAGTAGTAGTAGTAGTAGTAGTAGTAGTAGTTGTAGTAGTTGTAGTTTTAGTAGTTTTAGTAGTAGTAGTAGTAGTAGTAGTTCTAGTAGTAGTATTAGTAGTAGTTCCAGGAGTTGCAGTTGTAGTAGTAGTAGTAGTAGTACTACTGCTACTAGTAGTAGTAGTTCTAGCAGTAGTATTAGTAGTAGTTCAAGTAGTAGTAGTAGTAGTAGTAGTTCTAGTAGTAGTTTTAGTAGTAGTTTTAGTAGTAGTAGTAGTAGTAGTAGTAGTAGTTGTAGTAGTAGTAGTTGTAGTAGTAGTGGTAGTAGTAGTAGTAGTAGTTCGATTAGTAGTAGTAGTAGTGGTAGTAGCATCCTAGTGTTAGTAGTAATATCGTAGTTGCCTTGTCTTAGAAGCAGTAGTTCTGACCCCCCCCCCCCCCCTTCTCCTCCTCTCATCTGCCAGGTACCATGCCTCTATCATCTGGGCTTTCTAAGGCTATAAACTCTTTCCCTCACTCTGCTGGATCAGAAAACATGTGATCTATCTCTCCACATGACAGCAACGTTTTCTTCTCTTCCTCAGTTGCGTAGCAGGGGAGAACCATCAGGGGGCCCTGCACTGCTGAGGTTGGTGCTGTGGAGATCCCTCCACTTCCTGGTTTACGGGCTGCTACATGACAGCGCCGACAGCCCCAGCCATTAGAAGATTAGCCGGATCGTTCACTGGCGTGCCAGGATGGATCAGGAATAAAATGATTCCATACACTCTATAGAAATCTAGGAGGTGGTGACAGAATGCAGCAAGGTGACCATTATTTTCCTTTCACAAGCTATTTAGATCTGGGATAAAGGGAGGGGGAGGGAGGGAGGGAGGGAGGGAGGGAGGGAGGGAGGGAGGGAGGGAGGGAGGGAGGGAGGGAGGGAGGGAGGGAGGGAGGGAGGGAGGGAGGGAGGGAGGGAGGGAGGGAGGGAGGGAGGGAGGGAGGGAGGGAGGGAGGTATGTATTTCTCAAGTGTTTGAAACGGACCCACATGTGTAACTGTGTTTGTCAGCAGTTTTCTCTCTCTCCCTCTTTAAAGGATGACGTCTTCTCTCTGAGGCATCCTGCCCCCTGCCGTCTGAAATGGATGGCTCTATTGAATAAGTCTTAATCCACTGAGTGACAAACTCACAGGCACTACATTGACACCTGCCAGTCCATTTATACAGGCCAGGGGTAAACATCACTTGATGAAGTCAAACAGACTGACTTCTAAGAGATGCCCAAAGAAAGCTCATAAATCTGATGGAATGAAGTTTAAAAATGGACGGTGCAGACGGACAGACATGCTGATGGATGAAGGTAGAGACGGGCAGAAATATAGATTTGCAGACAGATAAAAGTGTGTATGTCCTGAGATCCTAACATCTGAAACCTTGTCCTCATTTGGGTCTTACCTCAGAAGATGAATGGAGCCAGTGTCAGTGTAAAATAACGATTCAGTCTCTTAGTGAAATTGTTCATATGATGGATCTGTGCAGCCATTTACATCAATGATACCTGTCATTTTCCCTCCCAAGTCAAATGAGTCTTTTCATCTTTTCATGCATTCTTCAACCCAAGAGCACTCAGGCATTTGGCAAACCCAACGCTCCACTGGTCTGACACTACACTCTTAGAAAAAATGGTTACAAAAGGGTTCCGCGGCTGTCTCCATAGGAGAACCCTTTTAAATTCAAGGTAGAACCCTTTTTAGTTTCAGGTAGAACTATTTTGGGTTCCATGTAGAACTCTCTGTGGAAAGGATTCTGCATGGAACCGAAAGGGGTCCTTCAAAAGGTTCTCCTATGGAGACAGCCGAAGAACCCTTTTTGGATCTAGATAGCAACTTTTTTTCTAAGTGTAAGAGCAATGTCAAACGACATTATGACCGAACACGCATAATCGATAAGCAGATTGACATTTTAAGCACATTTGTATCTAAGTAGTGTATAAGATGGATATGTCAGCATATATTAACAGAAAGACAGACCAAAGACAGACTGTGTGTAAGAATAGTGACATCATTCTTCGTGTTCAGAAAGACAAAAACTTGATTCAGGCTCCACACAAGCAGTTGGACCAATTCAGTGCTGTAGGGAGTGGTGAGGTCCATTGTTGGCAAAGTACACTACTAGGGAAAGGGGGATACCTGGTCAGTTGTACAACTGAATGCATTCAACTGAAATGTGTCTTCCGCATTTAACCCAACCTCTGCATTTAACCCAACCCCTCTATTAGTCCATGGGGTGGCAAAGGTTTAATAGTGTTAAATTGTTCTCCACCAACTCCTGATCAAATTGATATATGATAGCCATATAAGTTCTTCACACGTGTGTATATCTTGATGTATGGGAATCTATGCAATAGAATGTTTGCAGGCTGATAAAAGAATGCTGAGACAAGTTGGAATTTCCACATGCACATTGAAAATGACTGTATCAAACAACAATGGAACATTCTACTCGGTTATTCTCATATTAAAAACCATGGGATATAGTAGTGATACTATCAAGAGCAGTGTACGGGTTTCTTCTTTTTTCTCATATAGTACATTTTTGCCGTCAGATCTAATGATTTACCAAGACTAACTCATCATTGAAACAACAATGTTACAAATAGCAGAAATATATATTTGTTTCAGTGATATTGGTAACACTGGGAAATAATACAAATCCAAAAGTGTCTGTGAGGTAGCCTAGGCAGAGAGCTGCTGTACATGTTGTGTAAATATTTGTAATAATTCATGTTTTTTATAGAATTTTTCCCTAACAAACTTTTGGTTTTATAAATGAACTATTGATTTAGCTTATTATTATAGTCTGAATAGTTTGAATCCAGCACGTTTTCAAGACTGAATTTGGCGGTTGGTTTTTGGCTAGGAGGCAATGTTTTGATTAGATTATGCCAACTCACCGCAGGTTGAGAATGGAGAGAAGCCCGAAGGCAGAGGTGTACAGAGAGATGACAGATGACCATGGCCATATGAAGGACTAAGTTAAAAGGCTACTCCTGAATTACTATTGAAGTGTGGTGTGCTTTCTGGTGCCTCATGACTGTCGTAGCATCACCCAAGTGGGTGCTGAATTTTGTTAGTAGCAAAGAGTAGCTAGCAAGATAGTTCAGTGGCTAGTCCAGAACTCTAACTTCATCTGTCTGAGTCCTACAACTAAGCCACAGACGGCTTGGATGGCGAGACACCGTGATGACAACGTACTGCCTGCTGCCTGCCTGCTTCTGGCTCTCCTCTTTGACCTCCTCCTCTGACCTCAATCACGCCGTTACCTTTCTCAACATTCAGTGTCTTGACTGTTGATCAACTCATGATGATTAATGATGCTGTGGTTTTTAAATTACATGTTTTTTGTTGTTGCTTTACAGCACTTTGAGATGTCTTTATGAAATGAATAGTGCTATTTAAGCTCAATAAGTTAGTAGTGTTACTATTATGAGATCCCAATCTGTTAGTATATTGGTTTAATAGTTGATACCTGTAATAGTCTGTTATATAGCAATTCTCAGCATTCTAACATGCAAGGTGTACTCTGTCATTTGTTGAGTTGTCCCAGCAAGTTAAAACAAAGATTTAGGTAAGCACTAACGTTCTCTCATTAGGACCGCCACAGGAAAGGAAGACCCAGAGTTACCTCTGCTGCAGAGGATAATTTCATTAGAGTTACCAGCCTCAAAAATGTGTATTTGTATTTATTATGGATCTCCATTAGAGATCTACTCTTCCTGGGCTCCAGCAAAATTAAGGCAGTTTATACCATTTTAATAACATTACAATACATTCACGGATTTCACAACACATTGTGTGCCCTACTCTACCACTACCACATATCTACAGTACTAAATCCATGTGTATGTGTGTGTATAGTGCATATGTTATCGTGTGTGTGTATGAATGTGTCTGTGTTTGTGTTGCTTCACAGTCCCCGCTGTTCCATTAGGTGTTTTTTATCTGTTTTTTAAATCACATTTTACTGCTTGCATCAGTTACTTGATATGGAATAGACTTCCATGTAGTCATGGCTCTATGTAGTACTGTGTGCCTCCCATAGTCTGTTCTGGACTTGGGGCCTGTGAAGAGACCACTTGTGGCATGTCTTGTGTGGTATGCATGGGTGTCCGAGCTGTGTGACAGTAGTTTAGACAGACAGCTTGGTGCATTCAACATGTCAATACCTCTCATAAATACAAGTAGTGATGAAGTTACTCTCTCCTCCACTTAGAGCCAGGAGAGATTGACATGCATATTATTAATATTAGCTCTCTGTGTACGCCCAAGAACCAGCAGTGCTGCCCTGTTCTGAGTGATTGCAATTTTCCCCAAAACAATTTGTGGCACCTGACCACACGACTGAACAGGGGTCAAGGTGTGACAAAACGAGGCCTGTAGGACCTGCCTTGTTGATAGTTTTGTTAAGAATGCAGAGCAGCACTTTATCATGGACATACTTCTCCCTATCTTAGTTACTTTTGTATCAATATGTTTTGAACATGACAGTTTACAATCCAGGGTTACTCCAAAGAGTTTAGTCATCTCAACTTGCTCAATTTCCACATTATTTATTACAAGATTTAGTTTAGGTTTAGGGTTTAGTGAATGTTTTGTCCCAAATACAATCATTTTAGTTTTTTTTTAATATTTAGGGCTAACTTATTCCTTGCCACCCACTCTGAAACTAACTGCAACTCTTTGTTAAGTGTTGCAGTCATTTCAGTCCCTTTAGTAGCTGATGGAAATAGTGTTGAGGCATCCGCATGCATAAACACTCTGGCTTTACTCAAAGTCAGTGGCATGT
Source organism: Oncorhynchus masou masou (assembly GCF_036934945.1). Taxonomy (NCBI): domain Eukaryota; kingdom Metazoa; phylum Chordata; class Actinopteri; order Salmoniformes; family Salmonidae; genus Oncorhynchus; species Oncorhynchus masou. The sequence goes on along the minus strand of NC_088240.1, from coordinate 14,195,883 downwards.
CATTGGTAAAAAAAAAAAAAAGGGGCCTAAACAGCTACCCTGGGGAATTCCTGATTCTACTTGGATTTTGATTCTACCTGGATTATGTTTGAGAGACTTCCACTAAAGAACACCCTCTGTGTTATGTTAGACAAGTAATTGCAGCCCAAATAAATGCTTCACAGAGTTCAAGTAACAGACACATCTCAACATCAGCTGTTCAGAGGAGACTGCATGAATCAGGCCTTCATGCTCAAGTTGGTGCAAAGAAACCACTACTAAATGACACCAATAAGAAGAAGAGACTTGCTTGGGCCAAAAAACAAAAACAATGGACATTAGACCAGCAGAAATCCGTCCTTTTGTCTGATGAGTCCAAATTTAAGATTTTTGGTTCCAACTGCCGTGTCTTTGTAAGACGCAGAGTAGGTGTACGGATGATCTTCGCATGTGTGGTTCCCACTGTGAAGTATGGAGGAGGAGGTGTGATGGTGTGGGGGTGCTTTGCTGGTGACACTGTCAGTGATTTATTTCGAATTCAAGGCACAGTTAACCAGCATGACTACCAAAGCATTCTGCAGCGATACACCATCCCATCTGGTTTGCGACTATCATTTGTTTTTCAACAGGACAATGACCCTAAACACACCTCCAAGTTGTGTAAGGGCTATTTGACCAAGACGAAGGGTGATGGAGTGCTGCATCAGATGACCTGTCCTCCACAATCACTTTAGATGGTTTGGGATGAGTTGGACCGCAGTGAAGATAAAGCAGCCAACAGGTGCTCAGCATATGTGGGAAATCCTTCAAGACTGTTGGAAAAGCATTCCTCATGAAGTTGGTTGAGAGAATGCCAAGAGTGTGCAAAGCTGTCATCAAGGCGAAGGGTGGCTACTTTGAATAATTATTTTTTGGTTACTACATGATTCCAATTGTGTTATTTCACTGTTTTGATGTTTTCACTACTTTTCAATCATTTAGGAAATAGTAAAAAATAAAGAAAAACCCTTGAATGAATTCACACCCCTGTGTCAGTACATTATAGAAGCACCTTTGGCAGCGATTACAGCTGTGAGTCTTTCTGGGTAAGCCTCTAAGAGCTTTCCACACCTGGAGTATGCAACATTTGCCCATTGTTCTTTAAAAAATAATTCAAATTCTGTCAAAATGGTTGTTGATCATTCATAGACAAACGTTTTTGGATCTTGCCATAGATTTTCAAGTAGATTTAAGTCAAAACTGAAACTCAGCCACTTAGGAACCTGTAAAGTTTCTTGGTAAGCAACTCCAGTGTAGATTTGGCACTATGTTCTTTGTTATTGTCCTGCTGAAAGGTGAATTTGTCTCCTAGTGTCTGGTGGAAGCAGACTGAACCAGGTTTTCCTCAAGGATTTCGCCTGTGCTTAACTCCATTACGTTTTTTTCAATCTTGAAACTCCCCAGTCCTTAACTGAACTTAAAATGCATTCAGACAGTATTCAGACCCCTTGACTTTTTACACATTTTGTTACATTACAGCCTTAATCTAAAATCAATTAAATAATTTTGTTCCCTCATAAATCTACACACAATAACCCATAATGACAAAGTAAAAACAGGTTTTTAGAAATTGTTGCTTTATTTATTTAAATTGTTGCTTTATTATTTATAATATTAAAAAATAAATAACAATCAGAAATACCTTGTTTATGTTACTATTCATGGTTGGCTGTGTTATGACTGTGTCATAACGTGGGTGTCAGGTAAAGTGTTACCCAGATGGTTGACATGTTAGAGTGTTTCGTTTGTAGATGATAATGCTAGCTAGCTATTCGACAGCATTTTCGGCCCAGGACCACCCCAAAAAATGCATCTGGCTATAATATTTTGTACAGTAACATCACACAAACATGTATTTCTCAGAGAGATAGTGGTGGAGCGCTGTGTGCCTAGAAGCCCAGTATCCCGGAGTCGCCTCTTCACTGTTGACGTTGAGTCTGGTGTTTTGTGGGTACTATTTAATGAAGCTGCCAGTTGAGGACTTGGGAAGCGTCTGTTTCTCAAATTAGACACACTAAAGCACTTGTCCTCTTGCTCAGTTGTGCACAGGGGCCTCCCACTCCTCTTTCTATTCTGGTTATAGCCCGTTTGTGCTGTTCTGTGAAGGGAGTAGTACACATCATTGTAGGAGAGGGGTTTTCTAATGATCAATTAGCCTTTTAAAATTATAAACTTGGATTAACCAACCATAACGTGCCATTGGAACACAGGAGGGATGGTTGCTGATAATGGGCCTCTCTACGCCTATCTAGATATTCCATAAAAAGTCAGCCTTTTACAGCTACAATAGATATTTACAACATTAACAATGTCTACACTTGTATTTCTAATCATTTGATGTTATTTTAATGGGCAAAAAAATGCGATTTTCTTTCTAAAAAAAAGGACATTGCTAAGTGACCCAGAACTTTTGAACGGTAGTGTACATTTGCACATAAATCATCCATCTAACCCATGACACATTAGTCATTACTGCTAGTCCACTTATATAGTTATAAACATACTAAAACATGCTCAAGTCAATTACATTGTATCATCCAGAAAGCCATATGTATTGATGTGCATTAACATTACAATTCTGATAACATGGTAAAACAAAACCCCTACTATGAATGTCCCAATCATGGTTATCATGGTTATCACTCAATTTCAAGATCCTCAATTTAGCACACACCGACATGGTTAGATTGTACATTTGCCAACAGGGGACCATATATATATTTCTCATTACGGCCATCGTTTATCCCTGTCTTACACTGTCGAGAGTGGCATGTTATATCTACTGCAGAGATAGCCTGCAGAGTTCTGTCATACTATCCAGGTCTATGCCCAAATAGTTTGAGATTCTACTTTTAAAAATCCACCTTTCCAGAAATAAGTCTCTCACTGTTGCCGCTTGTTATAGACCTTCTCTGCCCCCAGCTGTGCCCTGGACACCATATGTGAATTGATTGCCCCCCATCTATCTTCAGAATTTGTACTGTTATGTGACCTAAACTTTGATATGTTTAGCACCCAGTCGTCCTACAATCTAAGATAGATGCCCTCAATCTCACACAAATTATCAAGGAACCTACCAGGTACAACCCCAAATCAGTAAACATGGGCACAATTATAATATGGGGCGGCAGGGTAGCCTAGTGGTTAGAGTGTTGGCCTAGTAACCGAAAGGTTGCAAGTTCATATCCCCGAGCTGACAAGGTACAAATCTGTCATTCTGCCCCTGAACAGGCAGTTAACCCACTGTTCCTAGGCCGTCATTGAAAATAAGAATTTGTTCTTAACTGACTTCCTTAGTTAAATTGAAAAATTTAATTAAAAATATCATCCACCTCTGTCTTCAACCAGGATCTCAGCGATCACTGCCTCATTGCCTGTAATGGGCCCAGAGTCAAACAGCCACCCCTCATCACTGTCAAACACTTCAGTGAGCAAGCCTTTCTAATCAACCTGGCCCAGGTATCCTGGAAGGATATTGACCCTCATCCCATCAGTAGAGGATGCCTGGACTTTAAATGTGCTTTCCTCACCATCTTAAATAAGCATGCCCCATTCAAAAATGTAGAACAAAGAACAGATATACCCCTTGGTTCACTCCAGACATGACTGCCCTTGATCAGCACAAAAACACCCTGTTGTGTACCCCCGCAATATGCTTTCAGGGAAGACTGGAACCAATATACACAGTCAGTTAGGAAAGCAAAGGATAGCTTTTTCAAACAGAAATTTGCATCCTGTAGAACTAATTCCAAAAGGTTCAGGGACACCGTAAAGTCCATGGAAAATAAGAGCACCTCATGCCAGCTGTCCACTAGGAAACAATATCACCACCGATAAATCTACGATTATCGAGAATTACAATAAGCATTTTTTACGGCTGGCCATGCTTTCCACCTGGCTGCCCCTACCCCGGCCAAAGCTCTGTACCCCCCGCAGCAATCTGGTTTCCAAGCTGGTCATGGCTGCACCTCAATCACATTCAAGGTCCTAAACGATATCATAACCACCATAGATAAATGACAATACTGTGCAGCCGTTTTCATCGACCTGGCCAAGGCGTTCGACACTGTCAGTCACCGCATTCTTATCGGCAGACTCAATAGCCTTGGTTTCTCAAATGACTGCCTCGCCCGGTAAGCCAACTACCTCTCAGATAGAGTTCAATGTGTCAAATTAGAGGGCCTGTTGTCCAGACCCCTGGTAGTCTCTATGGGGGTGCCACAGGGTTCAATTCTCGGGCTGACTCTTTTCTCTGTATATACCAATGATGTCGCTCTTGCTGCTGGTGATTATCTGATCCACCTCTACGCAGACAACACCATTCTGTATACATCTGGCCCATCCTTGGACACTGTGTTAACAAACCTCCAAACGAGCTTCAATGCCATACAACACACCTTCCGTGGTCTCCAAATGCTCTTAAATGCTCATAAAACTAAATGCATGCTCATCAACTGATTGCTGCCCGCACCTGCCTGCCCGCCTAGCATCATTACTCTGGGCGGTTCTGACTTAGAATATGTGGACAACTACAAATACCTAGGTGTCTGGTTAGACTGTAAACTCTCCTTCCAGACTCACATTAAGCATCTCCAATCCAAAATTAAATCTAGAATTGGTTTCCTATTTTGCAACAAAGCCTCCTTCACTCATGCTGCCAAACATACCCTCCTAAAACTGACTATCCTACCGATCCTTGACTTCGGCAATGTTATTTACAAAATAGTCTCCAACACTCTACTCAGCAAATTGTATGTAGTCTATCACAGTGCCATCCATATTGTCACCAAAGCCCCATATACTACCGACCACTGCGACCTGTATGCTCTCGTTGGCTGGCCCTCGCTACATATTCGTCGCCAAACCCACCGGCTCCAGGTATTCTATTCTTTGCTAGGTAAATCCCCACCTTATCTCAGCTCACTGGTCACCATAACAACACCCACCCATAACACGCGCTCCACCAGGTATATTTCACTGGTCATCCCCAAACCAACACCTCCTTTGGCCGCCTTTCCTTCCAGTTCTCTGCTGCCAATGACCGGAACGAATTGCAAAAATCACTGAAGCTGGAGACTTATATCTCCCTCACTAACTTTAAGCATCAGCTGTCAGAGCAGCTTACCGATCAATGTACTTGTACACAGCCCATCTGTGAATAGCACACCCTGCTACCTCAGCCCCGTATTGTTATTTATTTTTTTGCTCTTTTGCACCCAAGTATCTCTTCTTGCACATCATCATCTGCACATCTAGCACCCCAATGTTATTGCTAAATTGTAATTATTTCACCACTGTGTGTGCTTGTGCTGGTGTGCGTGTTAAAACGTAGGGCAAAAACAAATGAACGGCCAGGCCTTACTTATTTGGGAGCTCCCTCTACGGCCGCATCCGGATACCTTTTATATTTTATTAAACTTCAGAACTTCTCTAACTGTTCTCCTAAGACAACACCCTCTGGAAACATTTCAAAAGGGAGAGATAGAGACACCCCACCCTCTTCTGGAGGAGAAAGTGTAAGTTTTGTTAGTATTCACCTATGCTAAATTTTAATCAGAAACACAAAAGTTTTAATTACAGACTAAACAAAACATAATATCTTCTGTTCACCAGGGGTCCACTGTCCTCCCTCCATTCATTAATCGTTTGTGTTTTAATCCATCCCAACATTTATGTATCCTTTATGTAGCCTGTACTACACTGTACTACACTTTATCTCGACACCAATTCCAACAATTTACTCCAGTATATGACTGGTCTGTCTTTTCCCCAATGATTTTGCGTAACCACCGCACTACAAAGCCCTTCATGTTTATGAACAAATATTTTAAATGGTAATTTTAGGTTTGGCAACTCCAATGCTGGCACCTGACACAATACCTTTTCAGAACTCTACAAACAATTACTCACAATATTAACTCCACTCTAATTTCTCGTGACCCTTCCTCCCTTTCGTCAATTCTATATATCTATTTAAGAATAAGACAGAATAAAGTGTCTCACAGGTGACTTTAACTTTATCTACAGCACCGGGGCAGCAGGATCATTGTGGTAGACGGGATTAGCGCAAAGACATACCTGGCCCAGAAGGCCATCCCAAGGCAGCTCAGGGCTCAACCAAAGACATACTTGGCCCAGAAGGCCATCCCAAGGCGGCTCAGGGCTCAACCAAAGACACACCTGGCCCAGAAGGCCATCCCAAGGCGGCTCAGGGCTCAACCAAAGACACACCTAGCCCAGAAGGCAAGCCCAAGGCGGCTCAGGGCTCAACCAAAGACACACCTAGCCCAGAAGGCAAGCCGAAGGCGGCTCAGGACTCAACCAAAGACACACCTAGCCCAGAAGGCCATCCCAAGGCGGCTCAGGGCTCAACCAAAGACACACCTAGCCCAGAAGGCAGGGCTCAGCCAAAGACACACCTAGCCCAGAAGGCAAGCCGAAGGCGGCTCAGGACTCAACCAAAGACACACCTAGCCCAGAAGGCCAGCCCAATGCGGCTCAGGGCTCAACCAAAGACACACCAGCCCAGAAGGCAAGCCCAAGTCGGTTCAAGGCTCAACCAAAGACACACCTCGCCCAGAAGGCCATCCCAAGTCGGTTCAAGGCTCAACCAAAGACACACCTAGCCCAGAAGGCAAGCCCAAGGCGGCTCAGGGCTCAACCAAAGACACACCTCGCCCAGAAGGCCATCTCAAGGCGGCTCAGGGCTCAACCAAAGACACACATAGCCCAGAAGGCCAGCCCAAGGCAGCTCAGGGCTCAACCAAAGACACACCTAGCCCAGAAGGCAAGCCCAAGGCAGCTCAGGGCTCAACCAAAGACACACCTAGCCCAGAAGGCAAGCCCAAGTCGTCTCAGGGCTCAACCAAAGACACACCTAGCCCAGAAGGCCAGCCCAAGGCGGCTCAGGGCTCAACCAAAGACACACCTAGCCCAGAAGGCCAGCCCAAGGCGGCTCAGGGCTCAACCACCTTATTTTAGTTCAAAGTGGAAACACTACACAAGTGTGATTTCAGCTTTAATGAAAATCATCATTAGACTTTACCGCCACAAAGTTGACAAATATGCGAAATTTGGGCTCTGGCCCTTGGACTACATGAGTGTATCTGTATGTCAATAGTTAAAAGTGGCTTCCTCTATGTGCTATAGGTAATGGCAGCATCCCCAATTGGTAAAACTATCTAGGAGAAGCCTTTTGCCACCTTACCTCTTTGCTGAACTTTGTGTCAGATGGAATGGGTACATCCCAGTTGTCTGAAGTGACTTCCTCTCCTCTACGCTGCTTGTCACATCGCTATGTGCATAAACTTTGTACAGGTGCAAATCAGCTTCCTTGTATATAACCACCCATTTCAAAGCATTACCTAAATGTTTCACAAACTCAACACTCAGCTTTCCTTTTGTCTCTCTGTGCCTCTCTGAGTAAGGGTCTTGGCACAGACGGGCCAAGTCTAATGTACTTTTAAAGCAGGATGGTGAACATAGCAGTGTGAAGTTATCAGTGTGAGACAGTAGTTTGATATCATGATGATGAGGTAATGGCAGCAAGGGGTATATGTAGGTTTATGTGTTTGGCACACGCTCAGTCTGCCCCTTTGGTCAGCGGGTTGCAGAGGAACGCTAGTGACCTGGATGGGCTGCTGCGTGTGTGTGTGTGTGTGTGTCCGTGTGTGTGTGTGTGTGTCCGTGTGTGTGTGTGTGTGTGTGTGCATGTGCGTGTGTGAATGTGCGTGTGCGTTCGTGTTTCTGTGTGTGGATGGGGATGGGAATGGGGGTGTGGGGTTTAAGAGCAGTCAAGTACAACCTGGAGGGATAGTTAGTTAGAGGCAATCATCCATAGGGTTTAGACATGGAAGGATAGTTAGAGGTAAGCATCCATAGGGTTTAGACATGGAGGGATAGTTAGAGGTAAGCATCCATAGGGTTTAGACATGGAGGGATAGTTAGAGGTAAGCATCCATAGGGTTTAGACATGGAAGGATAGTTAGAGGTAAGCATCCATAGGGTTTAGACATGGAGGGATAGTTAGAGGTAAGCATCCATAGGGTTTAGACATGGAGGGATAGTTAGAGGTAAGCATCCATAGGGTTTAGAAATGGAAGGATAGTTAGAGGTAAGCATCCATAGGGTTTAGAAATGGAGGGATAGTTAGAGGTAAGCATCCATAGGGTTTAGACATGGAAGGATAGTTAGAGGTAAGCATCCATAGGGTTTAGACATGGAGGGATGGATAGATAGAGGTAAGCATCCATAGGGTTTAGACATGGAGGGATAGTTAGAGGTAAGCATCCATAGGGTTTAGACATGGAGGGATGGATAGATAGAGGGATAGTTAGAGGTAAGCATCCATAGGGTTTAGACATGGAGGGATAGTTAGAGGTAAGCATCCATAGGGTTTAGACATGGAGGGGATAGTTAGAGGTAAGCATCCATAGGGTTTAGACATGGAGGGATGGATAGATAGAGGTAAGCATCCATAGGGTTTAGACATGGAGGGATAGTTAGAGGTAAGCATCCATAGGGTTTAGACATGGTGGGCGGTCATAGAGGCAGGACGGGGGAATAGGGAGCAAACCTGATAGATTATGCAAACAGCAAATAAGGGCTGGGAGTTGGAAATAGTTTGAGAAATGTGAAAGTTAATGAAGAGGCTTTATGGGAGCACTGGAAGCATTGAGGAACCTAGACAAAAGGCAATGAAACCAGCATTCATAGCTTAAAGCATCTTGATAATAACTGACCAAATAGGATTTTGATATTCTACCAGTTATTATTAACTACGAAGATATTTCCAAGACAATAGATACGGTACAAAAGAAGCATTACCAAATTCATTAATCAAAGAAAAGGAAGGCGTTAAAAAATTGTGATTTTGAACAGCCCAGCCACACGACCTTCCTTTTAGCCCGTTGATTATCTGCAGCAGCGGGTTAAAAGTAAAAGTGTGACCTCACCCCAACCAACCATCACATGGGCCAAAGTCACCCCAGCCCGCAGCACTGACATCATGGATAATGATGTCATCCCAGGATTCCAGACCTTCTCCCATTGCCGCTTACGCTTTCAGGCTTAGTGATAAAACACACACACACACACACACGCACACACACACACACACACACACACACACACACACACTGCACACCCCTATACACACACACTGCTCCACACACACACACTGCTCCACCCCTATACACACTACACTGCCCCACCCCTATACACACTACACTGCCCCACCCCTATACACACTACACTGCCCCACCCCTATACACACTACACTGCCCCACCCCTATACACACTACACTGCTCCACCCCTATACACACTACACTGCTCCACCCCTATACACACTACACTGCCCCACCCCTATACACACTACACTGCCCCACCCCTATACACACTACACTGCCCCACCCCTATACACACTACACTGCCCCACCCCTATACACACAACACTGCACCACCCCCACCCCTATACACACTACACTGCCCCACCCCTATACACACTACACTGCCCCACCCCTATACACACTACACTGCTCCACCCCTATACACACTACACTGCTCCACCCCTATACACACTACACTGCCCCACCCCTATACACACTACACTGCTCCACCCCTATACACACTCATATATAATGCACATACTCAGAACATACATCAATAAAAAAAAATTCAGCAGATGTAAATAAATGCACACACATACACACACACTTTTCAGGACCTACCTCCTGTGAGCAGTGATATATACAGGAACACAAAACACAACAGATGCGATAAGGATGTCATTTGGCCACAGAACACATCAAACAAGCCTCCATGCTCAAGTTAATAGGTCTAATAATAAGCTGCTTGCCTTTTAGCTTTCTGACAGAAGCCAGACCACATTTTCTCGTATTCCTCCCTGCCCGGAAAAAGCTCCCTTTAAATCAGGCACTGAGCCTAATCACATTGGGACTACTTTAAAATGGACTGAAATAGTATCCTTGGACCATTGTGTTAATTTTCTGAAACTTAAATACAGAAAACAACCATAAATAAAAGAGAGCCTTTCCCCTTTCCCATTCTCTCATTCCTTCATTATCTCTCTCTCTCAATTTTTCAATTCATTTCATTTTGCTTTATTGTACATATTGCCCAAGCTTACTTTGGATATTTATAATATTAAGATAATAAGAATATAAATTGTCAACGGGACAACAGTAACAACAATATCCAAGGGTCAAAATAACCATACATTGAACAATAACAAAAACGCATACAATAGAGGACATGTGCAGGTTGATTGGTCTGTCAGACACTGTCCCTCATCTTATGCCAGGCAGCAATGTAGTGCACTACCAACCCACAGCTCTCTGCGTCCTCCCCCAACAGGACAGGTAGCGTATTCACATCAGAGAGGTCTTTGAAACCTTGAATAAGGGTTTCAAATTTGGGGAAATGACACTCTCTAATTGTTTTATATTTTGGACATTTTGTCAGGAAATGCAGCTCTGTCTCAGGTTCTGCTGTGGTTGCACAGCCTTTCCTCTACGGGGAGCCAGGTTTTCCTGTCTACCCTTCTCAATGGCTATGCTCACTGAGCCTGTACTTTGTCAAGGTTTTTCTAAGGTTTTGATCAGTAATCATGGTCAAATAGTTAGCCACGGTGTACTGTCGATTTAGGGCCAGATAGCACTGCATTTCGCTTTGTGCTTGTGCTTGTGTTTCCCAATAAGCAATGTAGTTTTGTTTTGATTGTGTTGTAATTTGTTTTATTCTGATTGATTGGGTGTTCTGGTCCTGAGGCTTCAGTGTGTTAGTAGAACAGGTTTGTGAACTCAGCCCCAGGACCAGCTGGATGAGGGGACTATTTTCTTTGCTCAGCTCTTGGCATTGCAGGGCTTGGTAATGATATGAGAGGGGGTCACTGTATTTTAGATGATTCCAAAACTTAACTGCTCTTTTTTTAGTTTTTATTATTAGTGGATATTGGCCTAATTCTGCCCTGCATGCATTGTTTGTAGTTTTCCTCTGGACATGTACGAGAATCTTACAGAACTCTGTAGGGTTTCAATGGGGTGTTTGTCCCATTTGGGGAAATCTGTCACTCCCTGACCATAGAGAGCCTTGTTATTCTCTATTTTGGTTAGGTCGGGGTGTAACTAGGGTGGGTAATCTAGGTTGTTTGTTTCTATGTTGGCCTGGTATGGTTCCCAATCAGAGGCAGCTGTTTATCGTTGTCTCTGATTGGGGATCATATTTAGGCAGCCATTTCCCTACTGTGTTTTGTGAGATCTTGTTTATGTGTAGTTGCCCGTGAGCACTCCATTGTCTTCACGTTTCGTTCATTCTTTATTGTTTTTGTGCGTTTCAGTTAATAAACATGTGGAAACCATATCACGCTGCACCTTGGTCCGATAATTCTTATGACGAACGTGACAAAATCTTGTTTTGCAAGTGGACCCCACACCTCGCTTCCATATAGTGCAATTGGTTCAATGACACATTCAATTAGTTTTAGCTACATTTTAATAGGTATTTCAAGCCCTGCATGCTTTCTCTCTCAGTTCATTCACTGCATCATTAAGGTGTCCAGTTGAGCATATTTTTAAACCTAAGTAATTGTAGTGTGTACAGTACTCTATATATGTTGTACCAATTGAGAATGTTGGTCTAATTCCCTGAGATCTGGATATTCTCTGGAAAATCATTATTTTAGTCTTTTTGGGGTTTACTGCCAGGGCCCAGGTCTTGCAGTACTGCTCTAGCAGGTCCAGACTCTGCTGTAGGCCATGTGCTGTGGGTGACAGCAGGCATAGGTCATCTGCAAAGAGTAGATATTTAACCTCTGAATTGTGGAGACTAACTCCAGGGGCTGAGGATTTTTCTAGAACAGTGGCCAATTCGTTGATGTAAATATTGAAGAGTGCAGGGCTCAGATTGTAACCATGACGAAGGCCCCACCCCTGGTTAAAGAATTCTATTATTTTCTTGCCAATTTTAATGCTGCACGTATTGCCAGTATACATTGATTTAACTATGTCATATGTTTTACCCCCTACACCACTTTCAATAACTTTGCAGAACAGTCCTGTATGCCAAATAGAATCAAATGCTTTTTGGAAGTCGATAAAGCAAGATTATATTTTGGTATTATGTTGGTGGACATGTTTATCTATCAGGGTGTGTAGGGTGTAAATATGATCAGTTGTGAGATGTTTTGGTATAAATCAAATTTGGCTTTTACTCAATACATTGTGCTTATTAAGGAAGTTAATAACTCTTACATTTATAATACTACAGAAAACTTTCCCCAGGTTACTGTTCACACAGATTCCTCTGTAATTGTTAGGGTCAACATTTTCTCTCTCTCTCTCTCTCTCTCTCTCTCTCTCTCTCTCTCTCTCTCTCTCTCTCATTCTCCCAATCCTTCATTATGTCTCTCTCTCACTCTCACTCTCTCTTTCTCTCATTCTCTCATTCCTTGATTATCTCTCTTTCACTCTCTCTCTTCTCTCATTCTCTCAATTCTTCATTTTCTCTCTCACTCTCTCACGCTCTCTCTCTCTCTCTTCTCTCATTGTCACGTCTGCTCCTGCTCCTCCCCTACGGTGTACGACGTTGCCAGAGTCCTGGGAGTCATCATTTCGCACGCCTGGCACTCATTATTACGCGCACCTGTGAATTATTATGATTCACACCTGGACTCCATTACCTTCATCATTTCCTCCCCTTTATATGTCACTCTCCCATATTCACTCATCAGTTGGTATTGTTCTTGTATATAGGAAATGTTTCACCTGCACCTGCTTCTGACTCACCGCCCCATCATTACGGAATACCAACTCAAAATATGGAAGCAGCAGGACAACAAGACATCTCCCAGATGATCAATGAACAAGGTGACCTTCTTCATCAACACCATGATCAGCTGGATCAACTGGGGACGGCCATGGAAGATGTTCTCCGCAGTCTACAACGTCTCAACAGCGAAGGATATTCTAGAGCCAGTCTACCCAACGAGTCAGCACACCAGCCATTCAACAATCCGCTCAGGTCAGTGATACCCGTCTATCCCTCCTGGAGAAATATGACGGAACACCATCCAAATGCCGTGGCTTCCTCCTTCAGTGCTCCCTCTATTTTGCACATCAGATGGGAGCTTCCACCACCGAGAGGTCTAAGGTTTCCACAGTTATTTCTCTGCTGACTGGGCGAGCATTGAAATGGGCTGCGGCCATCTGGGAGAGATGAGAGGAGGAGCTTGAGTCTTATGAAAGGGTTCATGGCTCTGTTTAAAAGTATTTTTTTACCATCATGCGGAGGGCAGAGAGGGAGGTGAGTGTCTGCTTCAGCTCCAGCAGAAGAATCAGACGACTGCTGAGTATGCGTTTAACTTCCGGACAGTAGCAGCTTCCAGTTGATGGAATGAGCCGGTGCTCAGAACGTTATTTAGAAGAGGTCTGCGCGAGTAGGTCCAGACGGAACTGGCCTGCCAGGATGACCACTTCACCCTGGACGCAATCATTGCGATGGCCATCAGTCTGGATAATCTCTTTCGGGAGCGTAATCTCCATCGCTTCTCTCCCTCCTTCGGCGAGTGTTTGGGGTCAGAGCCTGAACCCATGGAGGTAGGTGTCATAACACTTCCCGCGGCGGAACAGCGCAGATACAGCTGGGGCTCTATCTGTACTATGGCAAGGGATGGTACAAGCGCCAGCGGTATCCGTTACTTCAGAATCCGGGATCCACTAGAGCAGAGGGACGGTCACGTGATGTTACATCCCCTGGACCAGGAGTTAGTATTCTATCCACTGCTCTTCCTGTTAGACTCTTTTTAGTACCCATCACTCATGCCCTGTGTCTACAGCTTTAGTGGATTCAAGCACCGCAGGGAACTTCATGGATCAGACCCTTGCCTCATCTCTCAATAATCCGCTCTCCTCTTTTTTTTCCGGTTCAAGGTCCCAACTGTCGGCCTCTAGGATCTCAGTACCATCACACACATCACCCAACCACTCACCCTTATCGTGGAGCCCAATCACCCGGAAAACATCCCCTTCTTCATCACCAGTGCACCAGTTCACAAGATCATCCTCTGCCTATCTTGGCTTCAGCGCGATAACCCTACCGTCTCATAGTCGAGGATGAGCATCACCGACTGGTCACCTGAATGCCAGAAGACCTGCTTTCCTGCCCCCTGTGGTTCCACGTCAGTTGAGAGTCTTATGGTCTTGTGGTTCCCCTCCAGCCCAACATCCGGGAGGAATATCAATATTTAAGGGAGGTATCCTCCAAGATCTGCGTTACCTTTCTCCCTCCTCATCGCCCCTGGGACTGTGCCATTGACCTTTTTTCAGGTGCTACACCTCTGTGCAGACGCATCTACCCTCTGTCGGTGGCTGAGACCCAGGCCATGGAGGATTACATTCAAGAGGCACTCCAACAGGGTTTCATCCGCAGGTCCACGTCCCCTGGGTTGGCTGGTTTCTTCTTCTTTGTGGCCAAGAAGGAAGGAGGATTAAGCCCTTGTATAGATTACCATGGACTCAATGACATCACCACAAAGTATCGGTACCTTCTCCCACTGATGCCGTCAGCCATCGAGCAGCTCCGTGGGGCCTGGTTCTTCACCAAACTGGAACTGCGGAGTGCCTACAATCTCATTCACACCCGGAAGTGTGATGAGTGGAAAATGGCGTTCAGCACAATGTCTGGTCACTACGAGTACTTGGTTATGCCCTTTGGTTTAGCCAAAGCTCTGTCAGTGTTCCAGGCATTCGTCAATGAGGTGTTCAGGGATATGCTCGGACATCAGGTGATTGTGTACATCGATGACATCCTGATCTTCTCGACCAACCTGGAAAATCACCTCACTCACGTTCGAGCAGTCCTGGAATGGCTCTTGGCTAACCACCTGTTCGCCGATTCCACCAGAGGGCTGTCTTCTTCTTGGGCTACCAAATCAGCCCACAGGGAGTGAGGATGGAGGACAAGAAGGTAGATGTGGTAAGGTCATGACCAGTCCCAACCACCATCAAGGGGTTACAACGGTTTATGCGGGTTTGCCAACCTTTACTGCCCCTTCATCAGGACCTTCAGCGCCGTTGCCATCCCTCTCACCTCCCTCCTCAAGGGTGGGCCTTGTAGGTTGGTTTGGTTTCCAGTAGCCGACGAGACCTTTCGTCTCCTCAAGGGGCGTTTCACCTCAGCCCCTTTGTTAAAACACCCAGATCCCACACTACCTTTTGTGGTTGAGGTAGACTCATTGGAGGTGGGTAGGGGGGCTAGTTTTGTCACAAAGACAGGGGGATCCACTAAAATCGTATCCTCAGAGAGGAATTACGACGTCGGCGATTGGGAGCTCTTGGCGGTGAAGTTGGCATTAGAGGAGTGGAGACACTGGCTGGAGAGTGCCAAGGAACCATTCATTCGTCATCCTCACCGACCATCAGAACCTTGAGTACATACGGACAGCGAGGAGATTGAATCCGCGCCAAGCCGGGTGGGCCCTCTTCTTCACCAGGTTCGACTTCACACTGACCTATCGCCCAGGTTGTAAGAACATCACGGCCGATGCCCTGTCCCGTATCTACGATTTGGAGAGGTTCCTGTCCAGAGGGCACCCATAATCCCATCCTCCCGAGTTGTGGGTCAAGTTTGGGACGTAGATGTGGACATCTGCCAGGCTCTAGAGAGAGAGCCCGCACCCCGGAATTGTCCTCCCGTGTGTATCTACATTCCCACAGGGATAAGGGATTGGCTGCTGACCTGGGCTCACACAGCTGTTGTCACTGGACATCCAGGTATTTCTCGCACCATCATTCCATTACTGAGAAATACTGGTGGCCCACCTTGGTGCAGGATGTTACGAAGTATGTCAAGTCCTGTTCCATTTGTGCTCAAACCAAGTCCCCCCTTTAATCCTCCAGCAGGAATCTCCTGCCACTTCCCGTGCCTCAGCGACCTTGGTCCCTTCTATCCTTTGACTTTGTTACTGATCTCCTCCATCTGATGGTTTCACCACCATTCTGGTGGTAGTGGATAGATTCTCCAAGTCATGTCAATTCTTCCCACTGCTCTCCAGGTTGCTGAGGCACTCTTCCGGCATTATGGCCTTCCGGAGGACATCGTCTTGTACCATGGCCCCAAATTCACATCCCTAGTATGGAGGGCCTTCTTGGAGAAGCTTGGGGTCACAGTTAGCCTCACATCCGGGAATCGGCCTCAGTCTAACAGGCAGGTGGAGAGGATGAATCAGGAGCTGGGGAGGTTCCTGAGGAGTCACTGTCAGGACCGGTAGGGTGAGCGGGCACGTTTCCTTCCTTGGGCAGAGTACGCCCAGAACTCTCTACGTCACTTCTCCACAGGGTTGACCCCCTTCCAGTGTGTGTTGGGTTTCCAGCCGGCCCTGGCTCGTGGACACCAGGCATAACCGCAGCAACTGCGGTAGATGAGTTGTTCTGGCGTGTGGAGGTGTGGAACAATGTGCACGTGAGACTCCAGCACGCCGTTAATCATCAGAAGGAGCAGGCAGTCCGTCTCCGCAGTCAGACACCTGTGTTCCATCCTGGGGATCGCGTCAGGCTCTCTACCAGGAACTTCCCACTCCGCCTGCCCTGAAAGAAACTGAGCCCCCGGTTTGTGGGGCCATTCAAGGTTCTCCAGAGGGTCAATGAGGTGACATACAGGTTACAATTGCCCAGTCACTACCGTATCTCACCCTCTTCATGTCTCCATTCTCAAGCCGGTGGTTCCTGGTCCCCTAGCTGATGCTGACCCCACGACATACCACCACCCCCCTGGACATCAAGGTGAGCACAGCATACACTGTCAGATCCCTACTGGACTCCCAACATCGTGGGTGGTCGGCTACAGTATCTGGTGGACAGGGAGGGGTATGGCCCAGAGGAACGGTGTTGGGTTCCGGTGGAGGAAATTCTGGACCCCAACATCATCTGTGATTTCCACTTTCGCTGACCGACACGCTCCTCGTCCTCGGGGTTGTCCCCCTGGTCGGTGTCGTCCTGCGGCAGGGGCCTCACTTCAGCGGGGGGGTACTGTCACGTCTACTCCTGCTCCTCCCCTCCGGGTACGACGTCGCCAAAGTACTAACCACAGGTCCTAGGGGTCATCAATACGTACACCTGGCACTCATCATTACACACACCTGTCACGCATCATTACGTGCACCTATGAATCATTATGATTCCCACCTGGACTCCATTACCTTCATGATTTCCTCCCCTTTATATGTCACTCTCCCATGTTCACTTGGTATTGTTCTTGTGTATCGTGTACTGCCTTAAGTTAGTGTCGTGTTCTTGGTTTTGTTTCAAAATGTTTCACCTGCTTCTGACTCACCACCTCATCATTGTACTCATTCTCTCATTTCTTGGTTATCTCTCTCTTCTCTCATTCCTTGATTATCTGTCTTTTTCTGAGATGTCCATACATTTCGAACATAGCTGAATGTGCTTTCTAAATACCGCTCAACTATATGTTTGCTCTGAATTTGCAGTCATGCATGTTCTGGTTTAAAATGTGTGTATGGTTTTTACAGAAATAGTAATGGTGTCTTTTTGTAGGCACTATGGTCAAAGCCTATGGGGAAGTTAATGTTTTGGGATAAACGCCGAAAATAAGGTCTGTGGTAAACACAGGCTTAGGAGATCGTATAAGTTTTGTTCTATGAGAATCTTAATCAGCCAACGTCACATTTTGTGAATTTTAAAAGATTAATGTCATCAAAATGAGCACATGAAGGCTTCATAATTCATAAAGTTCATGTTAACTGACAATTATATCATAGAACAAAATGTATAACGTCTCCTCTGCCTGTGCTAACCTTGATCCTTATTTTCATAATTTATTTAATGGATAGTGGATACTTTAGTCATGACCGTACCTGTCTGCGGTTCTTATGAGGTTGGGGTTGATTCCAATATAATTAAGTAGAAATTGCTGTCTGCAATGACTATGCACACTCACTCTCTCCATCTCTCGCCCTCTGCTGCCCCTAGTGGCCGGTTTTGAAATAGTTTCCCGACATCCTCAGGACATGGATAGACGTCCAATTTCGAAGTCACTCTTGAGCAATCTGCCTGCTCTCTCTCTCACACACAAACACACACACACACACACACACATACACACACACACACACACATACACACACACACACACACACAAACCCCCATACATGTACTCCCCTAAGGATTCTGTGCCCATTCCCTGACCTTAGTAAATAAAAGCTAATTTGAAGCATGTGGCGGCAAATTGGAAACACAGAGCTTTTAAAACGGTTGACTTTTTTTCACATGCTAATTCCTCCCTGGAGATGCAATCGGCTGCACTGACCCAAAGCTTGTCGATGCGGGGGGAGGCAGAGAGCAGGGGAGGCGCAGCAGAGAGTCAGGGGAGGGAGGGAATGGGGAGATACAGAGCGGGGGGGCAGAGAATCAGAGGGGGATTGAATGGGGAGGTTTGAATGGGGAGAGACGGGGGGAAGATAATGGAGGGGGGGGTTGAATGGGGAGAGACAGGGAGGGGGGGTGGATGTGTTATTTAAGGGCAAAGGTGGATCTGATTTTGATGGAGGGGGATTAAGATGGGAGTTTCAAACACACCTCTCACGCATGTGCAAATACACACACACACACACACACACCCTCCCACACACACACGCACACACACACACACACACACAACACACACACACACACACACACACCTCCCACACGCAGGTGGAAGTTCTAAGGGTTCTTCCTCCTGGCCAAGGGAGTGTTACTTCGATGTTCAACAGAGACTACAGGACAACAGGTGCAGGCAGGGCAGGGGTGTGTGTGTGTGTGTGTGTGTGTGTGTGTGTGTGTGTGTGTGTGTGTGTGTGTGTGTGTGTGTGTGTGTGTGTGTGTGAGTGAAAGGGTTTATAACCTACACCCATATGGGAGACAACACATCTTCCCCCATCCTCCTCCTCCTCCATCTCCCTTCTCCATCCTCCTCCCCCTCCCTTCTCCATCCCCCCCTCCCTTCTCCACCCTTGGCACATGGACGAGGGTCCCGGTCCTCTTACAATCTGGAGGTGCTCACTGCCTCCTCATACCCCACGGCGGAGCCTCCTCTCTGGGCTAAGTTTAGCAGTGTTCCCCTTGGAGGCCAGAGCAGGTGGTGGTGACGGGGGCCTTGGCCCAAACTCAGGGGACAGACGGGTGAATGGCACGACCGGAGCTCTGACCTGGCACTCTAATTATAGAGCGCATGATGAGATTTGCCAAGATGTGTAACACGCCTTCATCACGCACACTGAAGACACACACACACAGACATACACATACACACATACAAACACACATACTATAAACGCTCATTTACACAAGGGCACTCACACAGACTCACACTGATACACACACACACACACACTGTGCGTGTCACCGTCAATACACAATACACCAGTCCCCCCACCTCCACCAGCATCACCCTAGCAACAACAATGTTTACACCACACCGTTATCCCGTTATTATTCAGTATACTCATGTATTCTGTTTTTGAGTTGATGCATATAAACATCATATCCCGTTTACAATAACCCGATACGTCTGGCATATGCTAATCTAAGACGGGATACAGTGGCATGTAAACATCTTAATCTTTTCCCGTTTACTGTTGTTTTTGCGGTCTGCGCAGGCTCAGTTTCACATATCTTGGGTGTTGTGTGATGTTTTTCGGTAACAGCTGACATAACTTGTCCTAACCTGTTATAATACGGTCATAACACGACCATGACCCATATATTTACACCTGTTGTCATATATTTTGCATAAGAGTGACCAAAACTCACATTTATTCAAAAGTGTTTTTTTTTCCCTGCCAAGAAGTTTCCTTTCATTTGAAAGTTTGTTTCTTAAAATCCTTTGTTGTTGTAATGAATTCTTTAACAAACTTTAAAGAACTTGTAGAAAATATACTTTATGACACTGTCAAGAAGCATTATGACCATCAGAGTCTATCTGGCTTACGTATCACGTACATGCCCTTATGTCAGTCAAAAACAGGGTGTCTTGTCCTGCTCCTGAAATCTGCTCCTGCATTCATCCCAGTCATTAGCAACAGAGCATTGGGTTATGTGCATGTCTGACATCAACGTGTGCGTAGTTACAATTGTACATTTATGAGAATTTTATCAGACATAAAAATGCTGTTGACAATTAGGCTATAGTGTAATGGAATGTTTGCCTTGTGTGGTAGGTTGTGGGTTTTGACACTTTTGTAGGTGTAGTGGCGATGCGTCATTCAGGGTAGGTGTAACGTGGACGCTGGGAGTCGGGAAGCAAGTGCAGGTGATGAGTGTAATAATAAACAGAACAATACAAGATACACAACTAAAGTACAGCCATGAAACGCAGTCAAAACTGCCTGGAGAATGTAACTAATGGAGAGACAGATATAGGGGAGGTAATCAGTGAAGTGATGGATTCCAGGTGTGACAATTGATGAAGCGCAAGTGTGCATAATGATGAAGCGCAGGTGTGCATAATGATGAAGCGCAGGTGCACATAATGATGAATGCCAGGTTGTGTAAATAATAGTAAACCCGGCAACATGGAACACTGGAGGGAAGTATTGGGAGTAGACATGACATTATGGCCCCACAAACCAGGGGTTCGGCTTTTTGTAGGGCAGGCGAAGTGGGAGGTTCTTATTTGTGGGAGCATGCTTATTTAAGATGGCGAGTAAAGCACTTTTAAAGAATAACCAGGCATCCTCTACTGACGGAATGAGGGCCAGGTCGATTAGAAAGGCCTACTAGCTGAAGTGTTTTAGGGAGCGTTTGACAGTGATGAGCGGTGGTCGTTTGACCAAGGACCCATTACGGACGCAGGCAATGAGGCAGTGATTGCTGAGATCCTGGTTGAAGACAGCAGATGTGTTTTTAGATGGCAAGTTGGTCAGGATGATGTCTATGAGGGTACCCGTGTTTACAAATTTGGGGTTGTACCTGGTAGGTTCCTTGATAATTTGTGTGAGATTGAGGGCATCTAGCTTAGATTGTAGGACGGCCGAGGTGTTAAGCATATGCCAGTTTAGGTCACCTAACAGTACAAACTCTGAAGATGAATGGGGGCAATTACTCCACCCCCTTTGGCAGTTTTATCTTGGCAGAAAATGTTGCAGTTGGGGATGGAAATTTCTGAATATTCGTTGGCCTGCTTAAGCCAGGAATCAGACATAGCTAGGACAATTGGATTCAGTTCTGGACTTTGACTTGGCCATTCTAACACCTGGATATGTGTTACAACAAATGAGTGAGGAGGTGTGGAGTCAGGCGCAGAGAGCAAAAGATGTGGGAAAAAACACGCTTTAATGTCCAGGAAAAATAACATGAACAAAAGTAGGAAAACAAAATGATCAGAAATAATAACGGACAGCGCAAAACCCAAAATATAAACAAAATACACTCAATCACAGAACAGACAAACAAGCCCGCACGAAACAGAAGCGGGCTGAACAAACTATATATAACCCCACCCTAACAACCAAACAAGAAACAGGTGATACCAATCAGACAAAACCAAAGGAACACAGAACAACGGATCGGTGATAGCTAGTAGACCGGCGACGACGACCGCCGAGCTCCACCCGAACAAGAAGGGGAGTCACCTTCGGTAATATTCGTGACAGTACCCCCCCCCCCAGACGCGCAGCTCCCGCAGCGCGCCGACGCTGGCCTCGGAGACGACCCGGGGGCCGAGGCGCCGGGCGATCCGGACGGAGGCGATGGAACTCTCTCAACATAGATGGATCTAGAATATCCCTCACCGGAACCCAGCACCTCTCCTCCGGACCGTACCCCTCCCAGTCAACGAGGTACTGCAAGCCCCTCACCTGGCGTCTCGAGTCCAGAATAGCTCGTATCGTGTATGCCGGGGACCCCTCGATGTTCAGAGGGGGCGGAGGAACCTCCGGAACCTCACCTTCCTGCATGGGACCAGCTACCACCGGCCTGAGAAGAGACACATGAAACGAGGGGTTAATACGATAATACGAAGGAAGTAATAATCGATAACAAACCTCGTTTATTCTCCTCAGGACTTTAAATGGCCCTATACACTGCGTACCCAGCTTCCGGCAGGGCAAGCGGAGGGGCAGGTTTCGGGTCGAGAGCCAGACCCTGTCCCCATGTGCAAACACGGGGGCCTCACTCTGGTGACGGTCAGCGCTCTTCTTCTGCCTTACACTCACTTGGCGTAATGACTCTTGGACAGCCCTCCAGGTCTCCTTAGAGCGCTGCACCCACTCCTCCACCGCAGGAGCCTCAGTCTGGCTCTGATGCCATGGAGCCAGGACTGGCTGGTACCCCAACACGCACTCAAATGGTGACATGTTGGTAGAGGAGTGGCTTAGTGAGTTCTGGGCTATTTCCGCCCAGGGAATATATCTCGCCCACTCCCCTGGCCGGTCCTGGCAATACGACCGCAGAAACCTACCCACCTCCTGGTTCACTCTCTCCACCTGCCCTTTACTCTCCGGGTGATACCCTGAGGTCAGGCTGACCGAGACCCCCAGACGTTCCATAAATGCCCTCCATACACGGGAGATAAACTGTCCTCAGTGTCATAGAGTCTTGACAGCGCGTCGGCCTTAGTGTTGAGGGAACCTGGTCTATACGAGATAGTAAAACGAAATCTGGTGAAATACATGGCCCACCTTGCCTGACGATCACGAACAGCAAGCGGCACGTACCTACGAATGTGGAATTCCGATCAGTCTCCTAGCTGATCGGATATACTCCAGGTTACGGTGGTCAGTCCAGATAAGGAAAGGGTGCTTAGCCCCCTCAAGCCAGTGTCTCCACACCTTCAGGGCCTTAACCATAGCCAACAACTCCCTATCCCCCACATCATAATTCTGCTCCGCTGGCCCGAGTTTCTTCGAAAAAAAGGCACAGGGGCGGAGCTTCGGTGGTGCACCCAAACGCTGTGAGAGCACCGCTCCAACCCCAGCCTCGGATGCGTCCACCTCTACTATAAACGCCAAAGAAGGGTCCGGATGCGCCAACACCGGCGCCTCAGTGAACATCGCCTTCAACTTACGAAAAGCTCCGTCCGCCTCTGCTGACCACTGTAAACGCACCGCCCCCCTTCAGCAGTGAGGTAATAGGGGCAGCTACCTGACCAAAACCCCGGATAAACCTCCGGTAGTAATTGGCAAACCCCAAGAACCACTGCACCTCCTTTACCGTGGTCGGAGTCGGCCAATTACGCACAGCCTTTACGCGGTCACCCTCCATTACCAACCCAGAGCTGGAAATGCAATAACCCAGGAAGGAAACTGATCGTTTGGAAAACTCACATTTCTCCGCCTTCACATACAGGTCATGCTCCAGCAGTCGTCTAAGAACCTTGCGCACCAGAGATACATGCGCAGTGCGTGTAGCGGAGTAGATCAAAATATCGTCAATATACACCACTACACCCTGTCCGTGCAGGTCTCTGAGAATCTCATCCACGAAGGATTGAAATATAGCTGGAGCATTCTTTAAACCGTATGGCATGACGAGGTACTCATAATGGCCAGAAGTAGTACTAAATGCAGTTTTCCACTCATCTCCATCCCGAATACGCACCAGATTATAAGCACTCCTGAGATCCAGTTTAGTGAAGAACTGCGCTCCGTGAAATGATTCCACTGCCGTAGCAATGAGAGTTAGTGGGAAACTAAAACCCACCGTGATGGAATTTAGACCTCTATAATCAATACACGGACGCAAACCACCATCTTTTTTCTTCACAAAAAAGAAACTCGAAGAGACAGGTAACATGGAGGGCTGAATGTACCCCTGTCCCAGAGCCTCGGTGATATGTTTCCATAGCCACCGTCTCCTCCTGGGACAAAGGATACACATGACTCCTGGGGAGTGCAGCGTTACCCTGGAGGTTTATCACGCAATCCCCCTGCCTATGGGGTGGTAATTGGTTCGCCTTCTTTTTACTGAAAGCGATAGCCAAATCGTTATACTCAGCTGGAATGCGCACGGTGGAAACCTGGTCTGGACTCTCCACCGTTGTCGCACTGATGGAAACCCCTACACACCTGCCTGAACACTCATCAGACCACCCCTGGAGAGTTCCCTGTTTGCAACAAAATCGTAGGATTATGAATAGTTAGCCAGGGAATCCCCAGCACCACTGGAAACGCAGGTGAATCGATAAGGAACAAACTAATTTGCTCCTTGTGATTCCCCTGCGTAATCATCTCCAATGAAATTGTGGCTTTCCTCACCAGCCCTGACCCTAATGGTCGACTATCTAAAGAGTGCACGGGAAAAGGGGGGTCTACTTTTACTAACGGAATCCTCAACCTCTGAGCGAGTCCGCGATCTATAAAGTTTCCAGCTGCGCCTGAATCTACCAGTGCCTTATGCTGGAGAGAAGGAGAATAGTTAAGGAAACAAATTAATAAGAACATGTGACCAACAGGAAACTCTGGGAGAGTGTGGTGCTTACTCACCTGGGGTGACCGAGGAGTGTTCTGCCTACCTTCTCGATTCCCAGATGAATTCCTCCAGCACCGACCAGACTTGTGTCCTCTCCGGCCACAACTGGTACAGGAGGAGCTTCCTCCTCCGATCTCCCTAGACGCGGTCCCTCCTAGCTCCATCGGGATAGGAGCAGGAGGGTCAGGAGGTAGAACTGACAGGACCCTTTCAGAATGTCCGCGAGCAGCTAGCAGATGGTCCAACCGGATCGACAGGTCTATCAGTCCATCCAGGCTAAGTGTAGTGTCCCGACAGGCCAGCTCCCTGCGGACGTCCTCTCTCAGGCTACACCTGTAATGGTCTATCAGGGCCCTGTCGTTCCACCCTGCACCAGCGGCCAAGGTCCGGAACTCCAGCGCGAAGTCCTGCGCGCTCCTCGTCCCCTGTCTGAGATGGAACAATCTCTCACCCGCCGCTCGACCTTCTGGAGGGTGACCGAACACGGCCCTGAAATGGCGGGTGAACTCCGGGTAATTGTCCTTCGCTGAGTTGGGCCCATTCCAGACCACATTAGCCCACTCCAGGGCTCTACCCGTAAGGCATGTGATGAGGACCCACACTCTCTCCTCGTCCGAGGGAGCCGGCCGAACGGTGGCCAGGTAGAGGTCTAGTTGAAGCAGGAATCCCTGGCACCCCGTCGCTGCTCCATCGTAATCCCTCGGAGGCGTAATGCGCAGAGCGCTGGAACCGTATCCAGATGGGGGAGATGGTAGAGTTGCTGGTGGGAGGGTCGGTGGGGTAGTAGGAAGACCATTCCTCTCCCAACGATCCATCCTCTCCATCATTTGATCCATCGCTGATCCTAGGCGATGGAGGATGGACGTGTGATGAAGGACGCTCTCCTCCATAGTGGGAAGAGGAGTGGTCGCTGCTCCTGCTCACTCCATATCGTGGTGCGGGCTTCTGTTACGACAAATGAGTGAGGAGATGTGGAGTCAGGCGCAGAGAGCAAAAGATGTGGGAGAAAACACGCTTTAATGTCCAGGAAAAATAACATGAACAAAAGTAGGAAAACAAAATGATCAGGAATAATAACGGACAGCGCGAAACCCAAAATATAAACAAAATACACTCAACCACAGAACAGATGAACAAGCCCGCACAAAACAGAAGCGGGCTGAACAAACTATATATAACCCCACCCTAACAACCAAACAAGAAACAGGTGATACCAATCAGACAAAACCAAAGGAACACAGAACAACGGATGGGTGATTGCTAGTAGACCGGCGACGACGACCGCCGAGCGCCACCCGAACAAGAAGGGGAGTCACCCTCGGTAATATTAGTGACAATATGTTTATTTTTGAACCATTCCATTGTAGATTTTGCTTCATGTTTTGGATCATTGTCTTGTTGGAAGACAAATCTCTGTCCCAGTCTCAGGTCTTTTGCAGACTCCATCAGGTTTTCTTCCAGAATGGTCCTGTATTTGGCTCCATCCATCTTCCCATCAATTTTAACCATCTTCCCTGTCCCTGCTGAAGAAAAGCAGGCCCAAACCATGATGCTGCCACCACCATGTTTGACAGTGGGGATGGTGGGTTCAGGGTGATGAGCTGTGTTGCTTTTACGCCAAACATAATGTTTTGCATTGTTGCCAAAAGTTCAATTTTGGTTTCATCTGACCAGAGCACCTTCTTCCACATGTTTGGTGTGTCTCCCAGGTGGCTTGTGGCAAACTTTAAACAACACTTTTATGGATATCTTTAAGAAATGGCTTTCTTCTTGCCACTCTTCCATAAAGGCCAGATTTGTGCAATATACGACTGATTGTTGTCCTATGGACAGAGTCTCCCACCTCAGCTGTAGATCTCTGCAGTTCATCCAGAGTGATCATGGGCCTCTTGGCTGCATCTCTGATCAGTCTTCTCCTTGTATGAGCTGAAAGTTTAGAGGGACGGCCAGGTCTTGGTAGATTTGCAGTGGTCTGATACTCCTTCCATTTCAATATTATCGCTTGCACAGTGCTCCTTGGGATGTTTAATTCTTGGGAAATCTTTTTGTATCCAAATCCGGCTTTAAACTTCTTCACAACAGTATCTCGGACCTGCCTGGTGTGTTCCTTGTTCTTCATGATGCTCTCTGCGCTTTTAACAGACCTCTGAGACTATCACAGTGCAGGTGCATTTATACGGAGACTTGATTACACACAGGTGGATTGTATTTATCATCATTAGTCATTTAGGTCAACATTGGATCATTCAGAGATCCTCACTGAACTTCTGGAGAGAGTTGGTGGGATATCAAAAGTTGCATGTAAACAGCTTACCTCAAATAAGACCTGAAGAGTGATATGAGCTACTATTAAGAATACTGAGCGCATGTAAACGTGGTCACTGTGAATATTAAATTTGCCAACACCAGCATCTCCCTAAAACTATGAATATTACAATGTACATCACCTTGTGTGGCACACCCAACCGTAAATGCTAAACCCCATCCACACCAAGCCAAAGACAGCACAAACATTTGTAGCCTCTTTACTATGTTCCTCAATGCCAAGAGGTGTGGGCCAAGTGGTACAGGTGGATGTGCTCACATACAGTGGTCCTACACATGTACAGTATAGTATATACAGGTGTAGGATCTTAATTTGAGCCAGTTTTCTACAGCAGGGAAATAATCCTGCAAAAGGAAATGTGAATTTTTATGTTGATTTTAATTCTTGGATGTTTTTTGTAGGGGTTGATAAATTATTCGTAAAGGAAAAATCAAGTCTGACATTTTAAAGTTGAAATTACAAACTTCAGAAGCCTTTTAAAAACCTCAAATACTCTACACGTTTTAGATTTCCTGTATTTCAGGAAAGTTCTCCAGCGACAGGCTGACCAAATTAAGATCCTACATCTGTAGATGTGTAATACCTTATTTATCCTAAAACACTCCCCCCACCCTGCTAAAATCCTCTCCGAGTAGAAGTTGCTCTTATCACAGATCTAGTGTCAGCTTATCATCTCTATTTCCTGACAATAACAATTGGGAGCGAAACTGAAAACTGAGATTAGATCGGTGTCATGGGGCAATGGCATTCTACTGCTTGTAGCACTCCCCAATAACCCCCCTCCATCTCTCGCTCAGTCGCTCTCCCCATCCCTCCCTCACCTTCAATCCCTCCTCCAACACTCACCCTCCCATCAATCTCTCTCTCTAGCCCCGTTTTTTCCACTCCTTTATCCCTCCCCATCCCCTCCTCTCCCCCACTCCACCCCCCATCCCCTCCTCTCCCCCACTCCACCCCCCCCCCACTCCCCAACCCTCTCCCCACCCCCACTATTCCTCATTTCTGAATCTTGCTGATCCCCTTATTGCTGGCCCAGTCCTAATAATGACATCATTGGCTCCCGCCTGTGCCAACAGAACTCAATAAAGCTCAGGAGTGTTTGAATGTGCATGTGCACCAGCTGCATTGGGAGACCTGGGTGTGTTGTATGTGTGCTGCATATGCAGGATTGAAAAGCATTGTATACTGGCTGTTCAATCATTCAAGCCATACAAATATTTGAAAACATTATTTATTCCATTGACCTGACAAAAATATTAGGTCATGGTGAACATTTCTACGTGTACCATCTTGCACTTAAGGTATTTCTTATTTTGAAATGGTTGTTGTGTGAGTGTAATGTTCTCTTTTTTGTTTCCAATAAAGAACATATTAAAAAAGGTCTATCAATTCTTTGCCCTGGGCTGAGTAGACTACAATAGTGTGGTGAACACGGCAGACAATGGAGAGTCTGAAGGCAGCGACCTGTGTCAGCCAGTCTCCCATGGGCATGCCTAATGACAGCGTATGTCTGGGCCTTGTGGTGGAATGGTGAAAGCAAAGAATTGCAATTAAACTACGATGCCTCTCTCTTTCTTTCTCTCCTACTGTTCCTCTCTCCCACTCCGTCCCATGATCCTTTCCAAAGTATTCCTCCCTCCCGCCAACCCTCTCTCTCCCTCTCTTGTTTTACTCACCATTGTCTATCTCTCTCTTTCTTTCTCTCCTACTGTTCCTCTCTCCCACTCCGTCCCATGATCCTTTCCAAAGTATTCCTCCCTCCCTCCATCCCTCTCTCTCCCTCTCTTGTTTTACTCACCATTGTCTATCTCTCTCTCTCTTTCTCCTTCACCATCTGCCACTCCTTCTCTCTATTCCCCTCTTTATCCTTCCTTTGCTCCCCACTCATTTCCCCTAACCTGTCTCTACCCCTCCACTCTTGTCCATCCATACCTCCCTCTATCCCTCTTTTTCCTCCTCTCCACCTTCCTCCCTCCTTTCCTCTCTCCCAACTCCCTTTCCCTCCACCTCCACCCCCTCTCTCTACACACTTCCTTCCCCTCACCCTCCCTCTCTTCCCTTAAATAGTAAAGCTAGCGAGACAACGGGGGCTTAGCCGATGGTCTGGTTTCTTGCGGCTTGTGTGTCAAGCAGCACCTTCTCTCAAAAGGATGGGGAGGGGAGGAGGGAGGGATGGAGGGAGGAGGGCTGACACTGCATGGTGATGTCATACAAAATGACATCATCCTCTGGGCAGGAGCCAAGGGACCTGGCGAGTTAGCATCCTCCAGCGAGAAGGAGAGAGAGAGAGATAGATAGATAGAATTTAAAAAAGAGCTGATGACAATTGGTCCCATTTAATATTTTTTTTGTCTTGCTCTCATTCTTCCATGTCCTCTTGTTCTTTCTAGTTCCTTTTCGCTCTGTGAGCAGGTAGCGTAACCCCCCGAGAGAAATACACAGCGAGACAGCAGACAGGCAGCAATAAAATCAATACAAAACAACCCCCCCACACACACACATACACACACACACACCCACCTCACCCACACACACACACACATACACACACACACACACACACACCCACCCACCTCACCCACACACCCAAACACACACCACACACACATATACATACACATACATATAAACACACATATATACACACACAAATAAACACATTAAGGCACACACAAGTTCATTCATTAATCGAAACACAGACAGACACACACACACACACAAATTCATGTCACACCCCTCTCGTTTCTCTGCGTGATTCCACAGTTGTCCACTTAGCTGTGCTGTGCTCCACTGTGTGCTCCCAGCGTGCCTCATAATCCAACCTTCTGAATCCACTACTGAGGATGAGGAACAGCCTCACCATCACTGACAAATAACTTACCTTCAGTTACATATTGTAGCTCCAAATCAAATACTCTGATGTACAAATGCATTAGTTTTAACAAAACACTGTCTGTCTGTCTGGTTGTCTGTATATTCTGACCAGGACATAAAGGGATCGATCATCGAATTGGATCCTCCTGACAACAAAGGTAAAAGATAACAAAGAGATAAAGCTACTCTGAGAGCAAAGAGGAAACCAACAATGTGAGATGATTCATATACCAACAAGCTCTCACAGCCTTAAAGCAGAATTAGACGTTCATCCATGTTTATCAAAGTGTTTAAAGTTAAGTTCAGGCATTACATCCAAAGTTTGAAGGTTAGGGTTAAGTTTAGGGATTAACTCTGAAATCTGAAGTTTAGGCATAACTGACAAACCTTAAGTTTATGCATAACTCCCAATGGATAAGGTAAGGGTTAAGGTTTGGGAGAGGCTTAAGAGAGAGAAGGGGAGAGTGAGAGAGAGAGAATGAAAGTGAGAGTGAGCGAGAGAGAGAGAGAGAGAGAGGAGAGAGAGAAAAAAAGAGAGAGATTATTTTAATACTCTCAATACATGAACATAGCTTTACATACCCTCTTAAACTTTCATGCAGACATAAAAGACCATATAAACAAACAAAAACAAACACACATGCAGAGCCCACACACATACACTCATCACAGACACATTTTGCATGTGGTATATACTGTTGAAGTCTGAAGTTTACATACACTTAGGTTGGAGTCACTAAAACTAGTTTTTCAACCACTCCACAAATTTCTTGTTGACTAGCTATAGTTTTGGCAAGTTGGTTAGGACATCTACTTTGTGCATGACACAAGTCATTTTTACAACAATTGTTGACAGATTATTTCACTTATAATTCACTGTATCACAATTCCAGTGGGTCAGAAGTTTACATACACTAAGTAGACTGTGCCTTTAAACAGCTTGGAAAAATCCAGAAAATTATGTCATGGCTTTAGAAGCTTCTGATAGGCTAATTGACATAATTTGAGTCACTTTGAGGTGTACCTGTGGATGTATTTCAAGGCCTACCTTCACACTCAGTGCCTCTTTGCTTGACATCATGGGAAAATCAAACAAAATCAGCCAAGACCTCAGAAAAGAAATTGTAAACCTCGACAAGTCTGATTCATCCTTGATAGCAATTTACAGATGCCTGAAGGTACCACGTTCATCTGTACAAACAATAGTACGCAAGTATAAACACCATGGGACCATGCAGCCGTCATACCGCTCAGGAAGGAGACGCATTCTGTCTCCTAGAGATGAACTTTGGTGTGAAAAGTGCAAATCAATCCCAGAACAACAGCAAAGGACCCTGTGAAGATGCTGGAGGAAACAGGTACAAAAGTATCTATAGCCACAGTAAAATGAGTCCTATGTCGACATAACCTGAAAGGCCGCTCAGCAAGGAAGAGGCCACTGCTCCAAAACCGCCATAAAAAAGCCAAACTACGGTTTGCAACTGCACATGGGGACAAATATTGTACTTTTTGAAGAAATATCCTCTGGTCTGATGAAACAAATATAGAACTGTTTGGCCATAATGACCATCGTTATGTTTGGAGGGAAAAGGAGGAGGCTTGCAAGCCAAAGAACACCATCCCAACCATGAAGCACGGGGGTGGCAACATATCATGTTGTGGGGGTGCTTTGCTGCAGCAGGGACTGGTGCACTTCACAAAATAGATGGCATCATGAGGTAGGAAAATTATGTGGATATATTGAAGCATCTCAAGACATGAGTCAGGAAGTTAAAGCTTGGTCGCAAATGGCTCTTCCAAATAGACAATGACCCCAAGCATACTTCCACAGTAGTGACAAAAGGGCTTAAGGACAATAAAGTCAATGTATTGGAGTAGTCATCACAAAGCCCTGACCTCAATCCTGGAGAACATTTGTAGGCAGAACTGAACAAGCATGTGCGAGCAAGGAGGCCTACCAACCTGACTCAGATACACCAGCTCTGTCAGGAGGAATGGGCCAAAATTCACCCAACTTGTTGTGGGAAGCTTGTGGAAGGCTACCGCAGACGTTTGACCCAAGTTCAACAATTTAAAGGCAATGCTACCAAATACTAATTGAGTGTATGTGAACTTCTGACCCACTGGGAATGTGATGAATGAAATCAAATCTGAAATAAATCATTCTCTCTACTATTATTCTGACATTTCACATTCTTAAAATAAAGTGGTGATCCTAACTCACCTAAGAAAGGTAATTTTTATTAGGATTAAATGTCAGGAATTGTGAAAAACTGAGTTGAAATATATTTGGCTAAGGTGTATGTAAACGTCCGACTTCAACTGTACATGTTCATCTGCTCATGGCCGGATGTGAGGCATGACACCCCTCTCTCACAAACACACACACACACACAGTAACCCCCACACACACGGTGACGTCAGTGTGATGATCTCACCACTCCCACCCCACACACAAAGGCCATTTCAAGCCCTGTTTGGAGTTACCTTCCCTCTCTCCATCTCTTCCATTTCACTTTCTCCATCTCTCCCATCCCACTCTCTCCTCCCATCATCTCCAAACAGGCATCTAATTATTATTATTCTATCTCTCCCCCTTGGCTTTGAATGAGTTTCTCTTTCTTTCTCTCTCTCTTTGCCCCTCTCTCTCCCTCTCCCTTCTCTCTCTCCCCTCTCATCTCTTTCCTTCCCCATTCTCTCTCTACCATCCCCTGTCTCTATTTTTCTCCCTATCTCTGTCTCTGTACAGTATTAGTATGGTTATCATACTCTTGGCCTTTCTTAGTTAAAGGCATCTCTACAGATGTAGTAGCTTAATTTAACCCATGTTGTCACAGCAAATAATCCTGCAGCAACGGGACATTTAGTCCATAATGTTGCTTGATCGGTGGTTAGGCTATTTAACTGGACAATTGTAGGTTACATGAAAAGCGCAATTCTATTAGTATAATCAAGTGCTAGTGTGGGTTTTCAGTGAAAATATGTAAATCAAAGCTCATCTGCATTAAAATTTTACATTTGTAATAAATCACCAGCTTAGCCCCAGTACATGTGTGTGGCTCTACCAGTGTGTTGATCGGTGAGGAAGACCGAGAGCTTCATCATTACCACAGTACTGTTCCTTACATTTTACATTTACATTTGAGTCATTTATCAGACGCCCTTATCCAAATCAAATCAAATTTATTTATATAGCCCTTCGTACATCAGCTGATATCTCAAAGTGCTGTACAGAAACCCAGCCTAAAACCCCAAACAGCAAGCAATGCAGGTGTTGAAGCACGTTGGCTAGGAAAAACTCCCTAGAAAGGCCAAAACCTAGGAAGAAACCTAGAGAGGAACCAGGCTATGAGGGGTGGCCAGTCCTCTTCTGGCTGTGCCGGGTGGAGATTATAACAGAACATGGCCAAGATGTTCAAATGTTCAAAAATGACCAGCATGGTCAAATAATAGGTCTGGGACAGGTAGCACGTCCGGTGAACAGGTCAGGATTCCATAGCCGCAGGCAGAACAGTAGCAGCAGCATGGCCAGGTGGACTGGGGACAGAAGAGAGACTTACAGTTAGTGCATTCATCTTAAGACAACCACATATCACAGGCATAGAAAGTATGTCTGAGCTGGGGGGGGGGGTCGAGGTGAGGGGAAGGATTATTTAAGATACTCTTTGAAGAGATAGGGTTACAAATGTCTTCAGAAGATGGGCAGGGACTTTGCTGTCCGAGCTTCAGGTGGAAGCTGGTTCCAGCATTGGGGTGCCAGGACAGAGAAGAGCTTGGACTGGGCTGAGCAGGAGAATCCCTTCCGTAGGGGTGGGAGGGCCAAGAGACCTGAGGTGGCAGAAAGAAGTGCTCGTGTTGACAGAAGGGTTATGTTTAATGTATGTTTATCAGAAGAGGCTGGTGGGAGGAGCTATAGGAGGATGGGCTCATTGTAATGGCTGGAATTGACTAAATGAAACCGAGTCAAACATTTTTTAAATTTGGTTGTGTTTGATGTGATTCTGTTCCATTATTCCATTCCAGCCATTACAACGAGCCCGTCCTCTCATAGCAACTCTCACCAGCCTCCACTGGTGTATGTGTGAACCTGTGTGAGAGAGAGAAAGTCAGAGCAAGTGAAAAACTATGTGAAAAACGATATGGCAAACTATATGTGGCTTATATTTGCTTCAACAACAGCAAGTGCCTCGCAGCCTGTAGATTTAAACTTTGACAGAACAAGACAGGACAGGACAAAACAGGACAGGACAGGATGGTCTAGCACAGACACACAGGAAGAGCTGGCCCTATGTGAGCAACTCTTTAAGCACTGCCCTAGAAAATAGAACACCTATTGGGCTGTGTGTGTGTGTGTCTTTCACTTCCTGTTGGCCTTCTTAGGTATCCCCCTTTCCCTTTCCCTTTCTCTGTGTATCCTGTTGACATACAATGTACTCAGAATATTCCGACCCCTTCACTTTTCCACATTTTGTTACGTTACAGCCTTATTCTAAGCTGGATAAAAAATATATATACAGTACCAGTCAAAAGTTTGGACACACTTACTTTTTATTTTTACTATTTTCTACATTGCACAATAATAGTGAAGACATCAAAACCGTGAAATAACACATACTGAATCATGTAGTAACCAAAAAAGTGTTAAACAAATCTAAGTGTATTTTATCATTGAGATTCTTCAAAGTAGCCACCCTTTACCTTGATGGGCTGCATCAGATGACCTGGCTTCCACAATCACTGAACCTCAACCCAATTGAGATGGTTTGGGATGAGTTAGACTGCAGAGTGAAGGAAAAGCAGCCAACAAGTGCTCATTATATGTGGGAACTCCTTCAAGACTGTTGGAAAAGCATTCCAGGTGAAGCTGGTTGAGAGAATACCAAGAGTGTGCAAAGATGTCAGCAAGGCAAAGCGTGGCTACTTTGAAGAATATAAAATATATTTTGACTTGTTTAACACTTTTTTAGTTATTACATAATTCCATTTGATGGCGACGACAGAGATGGTCGCTTCACATAAGGTCCTTAAGAAACTATGCAGTAATTTGTTTTTTTATGTATTATTTATTACATTGTTAGCCCAGAAAATCTCAATTGTTATTACATACAGCCGGGAAGAACTATTGGATATAAAAGCGACATCAACTTACCAACATTATGACCAGGAATACGACTTTCCCGAAGTGGATCCTTTGTTCATACCTCTACCTTGGACATGGGATCTAATCCCAGAGGCCGACACAAAACAACGCAGTCGCAGCAGGAGAGGCAGACGGAGCGGCCTAATGGTCAGACATAGAAGGCGAGCACACCATCCACCGCTTCCGAGCAGATTACTCGCCAATATCCAATCTCTAAACAACAAGTTGGATGAAATTAGGGCACGAGTTGCCTTCCAGAGAGAAATCAGAGATTGTAACATTCTCTGTTTCACGGAAACATGGCTCATATGTTGTCAGAGTCGGTACAGCCACCAGTTTCTTCATGCATCACGCCAACAGAAACAAACATCTCTCTGGTAAAAAGAAGGGTCGGGCGTGTATGCCTCATGATTAACAACTCATGGTGTAATCATAACATACAGGAACTCAAGTCCTTTTGTTCACCTGACCTAGAATTCCTTACAGTAAAATGCAGATCGCATTATCTCCCTCGAGAATTCTCTTCGACTATAGTCACAGCCGTGTATATCCCCCACAAGCAGATACCTCGACAGCCCTGAAAGAACTTCACTGGACTCTATGTAAACTGGAAACCATATATCCTGAGGCTGCATTTATTGTAGCTGGGGATTTTAGCAAAGCCAATCTGAGAACAAGGCTTCCTAAATTCTATCACCATATCGAATGCATGACACAAGCTGTTAGCATTCTGGACCAATGCTACTCTAACATCCGCGATGGATACAAAGCCCTCCCTCGCCCTCCCTTCAGCAAATCTGAAAAAGACTCCATTTTGTTGCTCCCATTTACATTTACATTTACATTTAAGTCATTTGGCAGACGCTCTTATCCAGAGCGACTTACAAATTGGTGAATTCACCTTATGACATCCAGTGGAACAGCCACTTTACAATAGTGCATCTAAATCATTTAAGGGGGGTGAGAAGGATTACTTTATCCTATCCTAGGTATTCCTTAAAGAGGTGGGGTTTCAGGTGTCTCCGGAAGGTGGTGATTGACTCCGCTGTCCTGGCGTCGTGAGGGAGTTTGTTCCACCATTGGGGGGCCAGAGCATTGCGAACAGTTTTGACTGGGCTGAGCGGGAACTGTACTTCCTCAGTGGTAGGGAGGCGAGCAGGCCAGAGGTGGATGAACGCAGTGCCCTTGTTTGGGTGTAGGGCCTGATCAGAGCCTGGAGGTACTGCGGTGCCGTTCCCCTCACAGCTCCGTAGGCAAGCACCATGGTCTTGTAGCGGATGCGAGCTTCAACTGGAAGCCAGTGGAGAGAGCGGAGGAGCGGGGTGACGTGAGAGAACTTGGGAAGGTTGAACACCAGACGGGCTGCGGCGTTCTGGATGAGTTGTAGGGGTTTAATGGCACAGGCAGGGAGCCCAGCCAACAGCGAGTTGCAGTAATCCAGACGGGAGATGACAAGTGCCTGGATTAGGACCTGCGCCGCTTCCTGTGTGAGGCAGGGTCGTACTCTGCGGATGTTGTAGAGCATGGACCTACAGGAACGGGCCACCGCCTTGATGTTAGTTGAGAACGACAGGGTGTTGTCCAGGATCACGCCAAGGTTCTTAGCGCTCTGGGAGGAGGACACAATGGAGTTGTCAACCGTGATGGCGAGATCATGGAACGGGCAGTCCTTCCCCGGGAGGAAGAGCAGCTCCGTCTTGCCGAGGTTCAGCTTGAGGTGGTGATCCGTCATCCACACTGATATGTCTGCCAGACATGCAGAGATGCGATTCGCCACCTGGTCATCAGAAGGGGGAAAGCAGAAATTAAAACAGGAAACGCCCATTCTCAGGTCTATCCAACGCTGGTCTGACCAATCGGATTCCAACCTTCAAGATTGCTTCAATCACGTGGACTGGGATATGTTTCCGGGTAGCCTCAGTCAATAACATTGACGTGTACGCTGACTCGGTGAGCGAGTTTATTAGCAAGTGCATCGGAGATGTTGTGCCGACTGTAACTATTAAAACCTTCCCTAACTGGAAACCGTGGATTGACGGCAGCATTCGCGCAAAACTGAAAGTGCGAAACACCACCTTTAATCATGGCAAGGCAACTGGAAACATGACCAAATACAAACAGTGTAGTTATTCCTACCTCAAGGCAATCAAACAAGCAAAGGGTCAGTATAGAGACAAAGTAGAGTCGCAATTCAACGACTCAAACACGAGACGTATGTGGCAGGGTCTACAGTCAATTACGGATTAAAAAAGAAAACCAACCCCATTGCAGACATCAATGTCTTGCTCCCAGACAACTTAAATAACTTATTTTCTCACTTTGAGGACAATACAGTGCCACTTACACGGCCCGCTACCAAAGGCTGTGGGCTCTCCTCCATGGCCAACGTGAGTAAAACATTTAAACGTGTTAACCCTAGAGGTTGCCAGCCCAGACGGCATCCCTAGCTGCATCCCAGAGCATGCACAGACCAGCTGGCTGGTATGGTTACGGACATAATCAATTAATCCCTATGCCAGTCTGCTGTCCCAACATGCTTCAAGATGGCCACCATTGTTCCCGTTCCCAAGAAAGCTAAGTTAACTGAACTAAATTACTATCGCCCTGTAGCACTCATTTCTGTCATTGTGAAGTGACAGAGAAAAAAGTCAAGGATCATATCACCTCCACCCCACCCCACCTAATACCCTAGACCCACTCCAATTTGCTTGCCGCCACAACAGGTCCACAGACAACGCAGTCGCCATCACACTGCACACTGCCCTATCCCATCTGGACAAGAGAAATACCTACAGTGGGGATAACAAGTATTTGATACTCTGCCGATTTTGCCGTTTTTCCTACTTACAAAGCATGTAGAGGTCTGTAATTTTTTATCATAGTTACACTTCAACTGTGAGAGATGGAATCTAAAACAGAAATCCAGAAAATCACATTGTATGATTTTTAAGTAATTAATTTGCATTTTATTGCATGACATAAGTATTTGATACATCACAAAAGCAGAACTTAATATTTGGTACAGAAACCTTTGTTTGCAATTACAGAGATCATATGTTTCCTGTAGTTCTTGACCAGGTTTGCACACAATGCAGCAGGGATTTTGGCCCACTCCTCCATACAGACCTTCTCCAGATCCTTCAGGTTTTGGGGCTGTCGCTGGGCAATACAGACTTTCAGCTCCCTCCAAAGATTTTCTATTGGGTCCAGGTCTGGAGACTGGCTAGGCCACTCCAGGACCTTGAGATGCTTCTTACGGAGCCATTCCTTAGTTGCCCTGGCTGTGTGTTTCGGGTCGTTGTCATGCTGGAAGACCCAGCTACGACCCATCTTCAATGCTCTTACTGAGGGAAGGAAGTTGTTGGCCAAGATCTTGCATTACATGGCTCCATGCATCCTCCCCTCAATACGGTGCAGTCGTCCTGTCCCCTTTGCAGAAAAGCATCCCCAAAGAATGATGTTTCCACCTCCATGCTTCATGGTTGGGATGGTGTTCTTGGGGTTGTACTCATCCTTCTTCTTCCTCCAAACACAGCGAGTGGAGTTTAGACCAAAAAGCTCTATTTTTGTCTCATCAGACCACATGACCTTCTCCCATTCCTCCTCTGGATCATCCAGATGGTCATTGGCAAACTTCAGGCGGGCCTGGACATGCGCTGGCTTGAGCAGGGGGACCTTGCGTGCACTGCAGGATTTTAATCCATGACGGCGTAGTGTGTTACAAATGGTTTTCTTTGAGACTGTGGTCCCAGCTCTCTTCAGGTCATTGACCAGGTCCTGCCGTGTAGTTCTGGGCTGATCCCTCACCTTCCTCGTGATCATTGATGCCCCACGAGGTGAGATCTTGCATGGAGCCACAGACCGAGGGTGATTGACCGTCAACTTGAACTTCTTCCATTTTCTAATAATTGCACCAACAGTTGTTGCCTTCTCACCAAGCTGCTTGCCTATTGTCCTGTAGCCCATCACAGCCTTGTGCAGGTCTACAATTGTATCCCTGATGTCCTTACACAGCTCTCTGGTCTTGGCCATTGTGGAGATTTTGGAGTCTGTTTGATTGAGTGTGTGGACAGGTGTCTTTTATACAGGTAAGGAGTTCAAACAGGTGCAGTTAATAGAGGTAATGCGTGGAGAACAGGAGGGCTTCTTAAAGAAAAACTAACAGGTCTGTGAGAGCTGGAATTCTTACTGGTTGGTAGGTGATCAAATACTTATGTCATGCAATTAAATGCAAATTAATTACTTAAAAATCATACAATGTGATTTTCTGGATTTTTGTTTTAGATTCCGTCTCTCACAGTTGAAGTGTACCTATGATTAAAAATTACAGACCTCTACATGCTTTGTCAGTAGGAAAACCTGCAAAATTGGCAGTGTATCAAATAATTGTTCTCCCCACTGTATGTATGAATGTTGTTCATTGACTAAAGCTCAGCATTTAACACCATAGTACCCTCCAAACGGGTCCTTAACCTCGAAATCCTGAGCGAAATCCCAAACGGGTCCTTAACCTCGAAATCCTTTACCCCGCCCTGTGCAACTGGGTCCTGGACTTTCTGACAGGCCGCCCCCAGGTGGTGAAGGTAGGAAACGACATCTCCACCTCGCTGATCCTCAACACTGGGGCCCCACAAGGGTGTGTTCTCAACCCTGTCCTGTACTCCCTGTTCACCCATGACTGCGTGGCCATGCATGCCTCCAACTCAATCATCAAAATTGCAGACGACACTACAGTGGTAGGCTTGATTACCAACAACAACGAGAAGGCCTGCAAGGAGAAGGTGAGGACCCTCGGAGTGTGGTGTCAGGAACATAACCTCTCACTCAATGTCAACAAAACAAAGGAGATTATTGTGTACTTCAGGAAACAGCAGAGGGAGCACCCCCCCATCCACATCGACGGGACAGTTGTGGAGAAGGTGGAACGTTTTAAGTTCCTCGGCATACACATCACGGACAAATTGAAATGGTCCACCTACACAGACAGCATGGTGAAGAAGGCGCAACAGCACCTCTTCAACCTCAGGAGGCTGAAGAAATTTGGCTTGTCACCTAAATCACTCACAAACTTTTACAGATGCACAATTGAGAGCATCCTGTCGGGCTATATCACCGCCTGGTATGGCAACTGCACCGCCCTCAACTGCAAGCCTCTCCAGAGGGTAGTGAGGTCTGCACAACGTATCACAGGGGGCAAACTACCTGCCCTCCAGGACACCTGCAGCACCGATGTCACTGGAAGGCGAAAAAGATCATCAAGGACAACACCCACCCGAGCCACTGTCTGTTCACCCCGCTATCATCCAGAAGGCGAGGTGAGTACAGGTGCATCAAAGCTGGGACTGAGAGACTGAAAAACAGCTTCTATCTCAAGACCATCAGACTGCTAAACAGCCATCACTAACATAGAGGCTGCTGCCAACATACAGACTCAAATCTCTGGCCACTTTAATAAATGGATTTAATGAAGTTATCACTAGTCACTTTAAATAACGCCACTTCAAAAATGTTTACATATCCTACATTCCTCATCTCATATGTATATTTTGTATTATATACCATCTACTGCATCTTGCATATATTTATATGTACATGTTCTTATTCATCCCTTTACATTTGTGGGTGTAAGGTAGTCGTTGTGAATTTATTAGATTACATGTTAGATATTACTGCGCTGTTGAAACTAGAAGCTTAAGCATTTCACTTCACTCACATTAACATCTGCTAAGCATGTATATGTGTCCAACAAAATTTGATTTGATTTACATGTTATTTCATAATTTTGATGTCTAAAAATAGTGAAAATATAGAAAAACCCTTGAATGAGTAGGTGTGTCCAAACTTTTGACTTTTACTGTATATATCATCAATCTACACAAAATACCCCATAATGACAAAGCAAAAACAGGTTTTCAGAAAATGTTGCAAATATATATAAAATACAACACAGAAATACCTTATTAACGTAAGTATTCAGACCCTTTGTTATGCGACTCGGAATTGAGCTCAGGTCCTGTTTCCGTTGATCATCCTTGAGATGTTTCTACAACTTGATTGGAGTCCACCTGGGGTAAATTCAATTGATTAGACATGATTTTGAAAGGGACATGCATGTCTATATAAGGTCCCACAACTGACAGTACATGTCAGAGCAAAACCCAAGCCACGAGGTCGAAGAGCTCCGAGAAAGGATTCTGTCGAGGCACAGATCTGGGGAAGGGTACCAAAAAATGTCTGCAGCATTCAAGGTCCTCAAGAACACAGTGGCTTCCATCATTTTTAAATGGAAGAAGTTTCGAACCACCAGGACTCTTCCAATAGCTGGCAACCCAGCCAAACTGAGCAATCGGGGGAGAAGGGCCTTGGTCAAGGAGGTGACCAAGAACCCGATGGTCAGTCTGACAGAGCTCCAGTGTTCCTCTTTGGAGATGTGAGAACCTTCCAGAAGGACAACCATCTCTGCAGCACTCCACCAATCATGCTTTTATGATAGAGTGGCCAGATGGAAGCTTCTCCTCAGTAAAAGGCACATGAAAGCCCGCTTGGAGTTTGCCAAAATGCACCTAAAGACTCTCAGACCATGAGAAACAAGAATCACTGGTCTGATGAAACCAAGATTGAACTCTTTGGCCTGAATGCCAAGCGTCACGTCTGGAGGAAAACTGGCACCATCCTTAAAATGAAGCATGATCGGAGCAAAGTACAGAGAGGTTCCTCTTCCAACAGGACAACGACCCTAAGCACACAGCCAAGACAATGCAGGAGTGGCTTCGGGACAAGTCTCTGAATGTCCTTGAGTAGTCCAGCCAGAGCCCAGACTTGAACCCAATCGAACATCTCTGGATACACACATTCAGGTATACACACACACTCACACAAGAGTTTCTTACATGTAGTTCACTTTTACAACAATGTAACTGTCAAAAGTATGGGTGATGTGGGTAAGGCGGAGTCAGGTGCAGGACACAGAGATGAGTAATAACCGTAACCTGACTCAAAAACAATATTCCATGAAGGAGACAAATAATCCAGGTCACTAAACGAGACAACTTGACAATAACAAACACGAACAAAACCAAGGGGGAAACCAGAGGGTTAAATAGGGAACAATGATTATGGAATGGAAACCAGGTGTGTAATAATGAAGACAAAAGAAATCGAAAATGAAAAGTGGATCGGTGGTGACTAGAAACCCGGTGACGTCGACCGCCGAACGTCGCCCGAACAAGGAGAGGGACCAACTTCGGCGGAAGTCGGGACAGTAACACATTCCACTGTGACTTTGTTTGGGTAAACTGTATTTGAATGTGTTTTTTCCTGCACATTTTTTATAGAATGGCTGACATTAACCCTTCGGTTACACACTTGGACCAACACCTTGTCTACGGGGTGAAAAACTGCTGGTATCTAAGACGTGTTGTATCACTGGGAGTCATACAAACACATACTGTTACAAGTTACACAGACACACACAAAGAAACCAACTAACTCTCACAGTCTCACGTCAGAATTAGACATTCATCCATGTTTCTCAAACGTCGAAAGTGTTTAAGGTTTTACGTTTAGGTATCAACTCCAAATTCTTAAGGTTGGGCATTGACTCTGAATGTTTAAGGTAAGAGTTAAGGTTTGGGAGAGGCTTATAACAAAAATCTCAAAACAACTTTCTATCGCTGGATTCGATCTTGCACCTTTGCAATCGAAGGCAGATGCCTTCACCCATCCGCCATCCTCATCCATAACGCCCACTGCTGCCCCTAGTGGCCAGTTTCCACTTCATCTCCTGACGTCCTCAGACATGGATGGATGTTGAATACTGACTTGTATCACGGGTGACCTGGCTGAAAGAAACAAAGATGTACAGAGCCACAAACATAGCATCGTTGTGTCAAT
Source organism: Oncorhynchus masou masou (assembly GCF_036934945.1). Lineage (NCBI taxonomy): Eukaryota > Metazoa > Chordata > Actinopteri > Salmoniformes > Salmonidae > Oncorhynchus > Oncorhynchus masou. The sequence goes on along the minus strand of NC_088240.1, from coordinate 14,153,149 downwards.
GTGAGTCATTAACAGAGTACTCCCACACAATATGTCCTTTCAGTTCCTCATATTATAAATACCTGCTATAATTGGGTTAAGTATTATAATGTTGTTGTTCTAATCATTTCCATGGCAATCCTTATCTATTTAATTCTATTGTAGTCTGCTGTTTGTAATTTTAAAAATCTGCCGTGAAACTCTACATTTAAAATTCAATGTAGTTAGTTATTATTGCATATGAATGAACTGAGGTTGGTGGGTTGTTCCATGTAATTTCAGAAAAACAGTGGAGAAAAGTGCTTAAGTCATTTTTAAATCTGTAATTTACTTTACGTTACTATTTTTGACAACATTTACTTTTACTTTAACATTCCTAAAGAAAATAATGTACTTTTTACTCCATACATTTTCCCTAACGCCCAAAAGTACATGTTGAATGCTTATCAGGATGGAAAATGGTCCAATTATCCTACTGCCTCTGAGCTGGCGGAGTCACGAAACACAAATGCTTCAATTGTAAATGATGTCTAAGTGTTGGAGTATGCCCCTGGCTGTCTATACATTTTTAAAAAACTAAATAATTGTGCCGTCTGATAAAAAAAAAAGGATTTTTAAATTATTCATACTTTTAATACTTAAGTAGATGGGCGACCCCCTCCAGGTGTCGACCATCTTCCCCACTTATCCTCTTGGTATTTATACCTGTGTTTTCTGTCTGTCTGTTGCCAGTTCATCTTGCCTGTCCAAGCCTACCAGCGTTTTGTCTCAGCTCCTGTTTTTCCCTAGTCTCTTCTTTTCTCGTCCTCCTGGTTTTGACAGGTTTTGCCTGTCCTGACCCTGTACCCGCCAAACTGACCACGGCCTGTCTCTGACCCTGAGCCTGCCTGCCGTCCTATACCTTTGCTCCACCTCTGGATCACCGACCTCTGCCTGACCTGACCCTGAGCCTTGCCTGTCGTCCTGTACCTTGGCCTTTGCTCTGGATTATCGAACCCTGCCTGCCTTGACCTGTCATTTCCCTGCCCCTGTGGTTACAATAAACATTGTTACTTCACACAGTCTGCACTTGGGTCTTACCTTGATTCCTGATACTTTTTCTCAAGTATGACAATTCTGTACTTTTTCCACCCCTGCAGAAAACCATGAAACACACCATCTCAGAATGTTCTGAAATCGTTTCTGAGATGCTGCCCTTTAGACTACTGAGATACAGCCCTTTAGACTACTGAGCTGCTGCCCTTTAGACTACTGAGATGCAGCCCTTTAGACTACTGAGATGCTGCTCTTTAGACTACTGAGATGCAGCCCTTTAGACTACTGAGATACAGCCCTTTAGACTACTGAGATACAGCCCTTTAGACTACTGAGATGCAGCCCTTTAGACTACTGAGATGCTGCTCTTTAGGCTACTGAGATGCTGCTCTTTAGACTATTGAGATGCTGCTCTTTAGACTACTGAGCTGCTGCCCTTTAGACTACTGAGATGCTGCTCTTTAGACTATTGAGATGCTGCTCTTTAGACTACTGAGCTGCTGCCCTTTAGACTACTGAGATACAGCCCTTTAGACTACTGAGATGCTGCCCTTTAGACTACTGAGCTGCTGCCCTTTAGACTACTGAGCTGCTGCCCTTTAGACTACTGAGATGCTGCTCTTTAGACTACTGAGCTGCTGCCCTTTAGACTACTGAGATGCTGCTCTTTAGACTACTGAGCTGCTGCCCTTTAGACTACTGAGATACAGCCCTTTAGACTACTGAGATGCTGCCCTTTAGACTACTGAGCTGCTGCCCTTTAGACTACTGAGCTGCTGCCCTTTAGACTACTGAGATGCAGCCCTTTAGACTACTGAGATGCTGCCCTTTAGACTACTGAGATGCTGCCCTTTAGACTACTGAGATGCAGCCCTTTAGACTACTGAGCTGCAGCCCTTTAGACTACTGAGATGCAGCCCTTTAGACTACTGAGATGCTGACCTTTAGACTACTGAGATGCTGCCCTTTAGACTACTGAGATGCTGCCCTTTAGACTACTGAGATGCTGCCCTTTAGACTACTGAGATGCTGCCCTTTAGACTACTGAGATGCTGCCCTTTAGACTACTGAGATACAGCCCTTTAGACTACTGAGCTGCAGCCCTTTAGACTACTGAGATGCAGCCCTTTAGACTACTGAGATGCTGCCCTTTAGACTACTGAGATGCTGCCCTTTAGACTACTGAGATACAGCCCTTTAGACTACTGAGCTGCTGCCCTTTAGACTACTGAGATGCAGCCCTTTAGACTACTGAGCTGCTGCCCTTTAGACTACTGAGATGCAGCCCTTTAGACTACTGAGATGCTGCCCTTTAGACTACTGAGATGCTGCCCTTTAGACTACTGAGCTGCAGCCCTTTAGACTACTGAGATGCTGCCCTTTAGACTACTGAGATGCAGCCCTTTAGACTACTGAGCTGCTGCCCTTTAGACTACTGAGATGCAGCCCTTTAGACTACTGAGATGCTGCCCTTTAGACTACTGAGATGCAACCCTTTAGACTACTGAGATGCTGCCCTTTAGACTACTGAGATGCAGCCCTTTAGACTACTGAGCCGCAGCCCTTTAGACTACTGAGATGCTGCCCTTTAGACTACTGAGATGCTGCCCTTTAGACTACTGAGCTGCGGCCCTTTAGACTAATGAGTTGCAGCACTTTAGACCCCTGAGCTGCAGCCCTTTAGGCCCCTGAGCTGCAGCCCTTTAGACTACTGACCTGCAGCCCTTTAGACTACTGAGCTGCAGCCCTTTAGACTACTGAGATGCAGCCCTTTAGACTACTGAGATGCTGCCCTTTAGACTACTGAGTTGCAGCCCTTTAGACTACTGAGTTGCAGCACTTTAGACCCCTGAGCTGCAGCCCTTTAGACTACTGAGATGCTGCCCTTTAGGCTACTGAGATGCTGCCCTTTAGACTACTGAAATGCAGCCCTTTAGACTACTGAGCTGCAGCCCTTTAGACTACTGGGCTGCTGCCCTTTAGACTACTGAGAAGCAGCCCTTTAGACTACTGACCTGCAGCCCTTTAGACTACTGAGATGCTGCCCTTTACACTACTGAGCTGCAGCCCTTTAGACTACTGAGTTGCAGCACTTTAGACCCCTGAGCTGCAGCCCTTTAGGCCCCTGAGCTGCAGCACTTTATACTACTGAGATGCTGCCCTTTACACTACTGAGCTGCAGCCCTTTAGACTACTGAGATGCTGCCCTTTAGACTACTGAGATGCTGCCCTTTAGACTACTGAGATGCTGCCCTTTAGACTACTGAGCTGCAGCCCTTTAGACTACTGAGTTGCAGCACTTTAGACCCCTGAGCTGCAGCCCTTTAGGCCCCTGAGCTGCAGCACTTTATACTACTGAGATGCTGCCCTTTAGACAACTGAGATGCTGCCCTTTAGACTACTGAAATGCAGCCCTTTAGACTACTGGGCTGCTGCCCTTAAGACTACTGAGATGCTGCTCTTTAGACTACTGAGATGCAACCCTTTAGACTACTGAGATGCTGCCCTTTAGACTACTGAGAAGCAGCCCTTTAGACTACTGACCTGCAGCCCTTTAGACTACTGAGATGCTGCCCTTTACACTACTGAGCTGCAGCCCTTTAGACTACTGAGATGCTGCCCTTTAGACTACTGAGATGTTGCCCTTTAGACTACTGAGATGCTGCCCTTTAGACTACTGAGCTGCAGCCCTTTAGACTACTGAGATGCAGCCCTTTAGACTAATGAGATGCAGCCATTTAGACTACTGAGCTGCAGCCCTTTAGACTACTGAGCTGCAGCCCTTTAGACTACCTAGCTGCAGCCCTTTAGACTACTGAGCTGCAGCCCTTTAGACTAATGAGATGCTGCCCTTTAGACTACTGAGCTGCAGCCCTTTAGACTACTGAGATGCAGCCCTTTAGACTAATGAGCTGCAGCCCTTTAGACTAATGAGATGCAGCCCTTTAGACTACTGAGATGCAGCCCTTTAGACTACTGAGATGCAGCCCTTTAGACTAATGAGATGCAGCCCTTTAGACTAATGAGATGCAGCCCTTTAGACTACTGAGCTGCAGCCCTTTTGCTCTGAGCCTGTGTCTCTGATTTGGCATGAATGACCTTTCAGATGAGCTGCAGATCCGTCTGATGATTACCCATTTCCTTTTGCAATCTGACGGTATGTCTGCCCACACAACATGCAAATGAGCTGACAGTTATAATACAGGGACTGACACTGTACAGATGCATTGGCAAACATGCAAACTGATCACACACAAACTCATAGTTAAACACATCAAACAAGCATGTGGGCGACTGGTTTGTGTGCGTGTGCGTGTGTGTGATATGAGTATTCATAAAATTACCTCTAGTCGAAATTATTGTAATAGTTCGCCCGATCAAAGCGTTTATCCAGTTACACAAGAAAATAACCACCATCATATTTTTATTCGTTTAAAATCTAACAAATGCTATCTTATAGCAAAAAGGCCTAATGCAAATGAAAAACATGAGAGACACGGGAAGTGAAATGTGAGGACAATCAGGAACATCAAATTCTCAGGTTGATCGATCAATGAACTCGTGACCCTGACGGGCTGACATCAATGTTGCACTCATACATCTAGCGAAGCAGTAAACGAGAGATGGCATTTGAGGAGTTTGGTTAAAACAGTTCTCAACGCGGTCCGGTCACCTCTTGTTTTGTTTTCGTAGCCTAAAAACTTGTACATTTTGATCTTAATTGCAGACTTGATATATATATGGGGTTTGTTTGTTTCATATTGCCGAAGTTTGTTTGATAAATCACCAAGTAACCTAGGCTATTGTTTCCCAGTAAAACCCGCAATTCAAGATTTACATCAAACCTCGAATGTGAATTAATGATGACGTATGGCAATCTAAGTTTAGCCCAAGTAAAGTGACACATTGTAACCGTTTCTCTCCCATGATCTGACGACTGTACACTCATTATCATGATGCTAAAGGTAAGTCATTTATACAAAAGGTATATTGAGGTCAGTGTAAGTGATTTAGGCCTATCTAGCCTTTATCGAGGAGTTTAAAAAGTTAATGCTAGCCTCAGTCACTGGTGTGTCAAATTCAAGGTCCTGCCCTGTCTTGCGTGGTGGTTACTTCAATGTGGACAGTAATTGCATTAGCCTACTTTGTGAAAGTAACTTTGGACATCACGGTTATAAGATGTTTATAAGATAGACACAATCTTCTAAAAGGTATCTCCAGATATATAATGCGTGTATAACGTCATTGACAGCAAATTCTGGACTGGACATCTGTTCTGGACTGGACATCTGTTTTAAAATTAAATATCCTTTTGATCCCCTTCGAATTACGCGGATTTCAAGATTCATGCAATTCTGAATAAATAGGCCTAAAGTTCATCTTTCTTATAGGCAGGCTACTTTACGAAAGCAATCTTTGGTCAGATTTCTAAAGATTATATATATATATTTCCAAATATGAGAAAAAAGCTACAAGCATCACAATGCTTATTCACATAGAATCTTGATAAGACATATGCTTAGTCTGATGATGTTCTACAAAGATTTTCAGCGATTGTTTCTCAACAAACAAAGTTAGTTTAGGCCTATAGGAAATTCCTGAGTAAAGAATTATTATTTCAGACTTTATTTTGACCACGATAACTAAGGGTTCCCGGGATGGGCCAAAATGTTCTATTTGCATCCATGCATTTTAAAGGTGAGCCAATTCGATATGAGCAGCCGATTTTGTCTGTGGCGAATTGGGATTCGTCCATAAAAATACTAGCCTTCCCCACAAAAACCGTAGAAAATTCAAAGAACCAGGACAAAATTTAAGTCATGTTTCGCCATATATTTCTTCAGTTTGTTTGATGAATAGGCCCACAGTGAAATAAATTCGAGACAATAAGATAAGGCAACATGTTAAGTATTCACTATTCACACAGCATGGCCCCGTTATTATTTTGACAAACAAGCCTACTATCTCAAAATAGCCACGTAGGTTTATGTTTAAATGCCGGCCGGATACGCTGAAATGCATGTCCAAATTGGTGTAAAATAACACGTTTTCAGCCCTATCCTGAATCAAATATATTTCGAAGTTTACAGCTGTTTTCTCAAATTCGCTTTGGATTTCTTATAGTAGTAGTGCATTTGAAGGAAAAAGGAGCAATAGGTCATTTCTGGAAAACAGTGGTGCAAGAGCAATGTTTTTCTATTCCATAAATATAGGCTGCCAACAATAGGCCTAATGTATCGATTATGCACGTTTTCATTAGTCTGTGCAGTTTATTGCTAAAAATGTCATTTTGGGAGTTTATGGACTGCATAGGCCTAGCCTTAAATAATGCACATAGACCTCCTGTCAAGATACTTTGGTCACGCAGGCCTTCTCGGCCCTACGGTTTAGAGGCTGTTTGAACGTCTGAAGAATAGCCTTAATATTATTTAAATCCATGACCGACACAACTGGATTTGATTTTGAAATAATATTCAGGTTCATTTTTGCGAGAACTGGACGAACAAACAGGATAGGTCACGCAACAAAAACAACAATAACAATATGAAATGGCAATGAGTAGCCTAGACTAAATGCATTCAACCCACTGGCTATGTTGTCGGCGCCTGATCGCCTATACTCTAATTTACACCAATGAAACTAGAGACTGGGAGAACTTGGGGCACTAAGTGGAAATAGCTCAAATGTTGGGTCTTGGACTTTTCAAGACCAAACAAAGAGGCTCTGATGCGTAACAGGATAACATTGGGTTCAAGTGGCCTCATGTTCTCTTTTTTGTTATGTAGTTTAGCAGCACGGCTGCAGGCAGCGGTTTGCATGTAGGCCTTGTGAGTTTATTTTAGTCGCTTCTTGCTTCATTCCATTTAGAGGAAAAAATATGAAAATATCCTATTTCGTTCTCTCAAAGTCACCCTGTGAGTTTGCGGGCTGAGTGGTGCTCTGTGAGCAATATTTTGATGATCTCACAGGGACCTGTCGCTCTGAAAGGACTCTGGTATTTTATTGTTCACAAAATTGGACATTTTGATCAACGTACACTACGTTTGCACGTGCGGGTCCGTTGTAGCCTATTGTCTAAATTAAATTGGGGATTTTTGAGGATTGTATTCATGTTAGAGGGCAGTCTAGCCTTTTTGCTCACTATCCCCCCGTTTAGTTATTTATGGTTCATGGAAAATACTTGAGGGGACACATACCCTGTAATAGCCTATTGAAGTTTCTGTGGTGCGCTTGGAGAGATGGAGCAGTATGCTCGAAGCAGGTGGTTATTGTTCTGTCATCAGTGGGGCGCAGCCATATAGATCCTATTAAATTACTAGTAGTCTTCTAATTCATAATTCTATGGGCGTGGCGTTGCAGATAATGTTGTTTCACTATTCCACACAGGTTCGATTCTTTTGAATGTTTCATTTACCTCAAGTTCCAGCCTATATGGATTTTTCATTGTTAGTAAGGCCTAATGCATCTTTATGGGAGTTAGTAGGCCTAATTAAAGCATTTCGCTGCACCCACTAGGCCTATTACAACTTCCAAACGGTCTACGCGGCCAAGAAAACTTTGATTCAATAGAATAGACTGCGTAAATGCTTTTACAGCATTTTGCCATAATATTTTTATTTTGTGGATATACAAAGATATCCTATGGATGCAGTGATGTCTGAGTAATTTCCCTCACGTCTGTTGCCTGTCATCTTTGACAAATGAAATGGCGAGATGAGAACATGGCTTCGTGTTGAAGGCAACACTGTCATGAGTGAACTTCATGATGCAACAGTAATGGCGGGAAACGGACAGCTCACCTTTTGATTTTAGGACACTCTGAACAATCTTTTGAAGGCTATTCGATTTAACAATTAAATGCTACTCAACACAATTTCCAAGTTGTGATAGCCTATATGAAGATAAGTTAGAGTGCTCAAAGGGCTATTTAGGGATTTTGGCATTGAGGCCCTTTATCTAATTCCCAAGAGTCAGATGAACTCATGGATAGGCCTACTATTTTTATGTCTCTGCCGGCAGTTGGAATGAAACTGCTAATTAGCGTTAGCGCAATGACTGGTAGTCTATAGGTCTCTGGGACTGGAATGCTAGCATGCTAGTATATACCCATAGACTTCAAGTAATTGCGCTAACGCTAGTTAGCATTGGCCAGCGAAACTATATCTAACTTCTTTCATACTGGACACAGATATATAACAATTGTATCCATGAGTTCATCATGCCAAAATACCGAAGTATCCCTTTAAAGCTTAAACTGGAATTGTTTCCTCCCTCCACGGAGACTCCATGGAGCTATCCATCTTGCCAACCACTGGAGTATGAATACCTTCAGCCTAGCCTATACGTTGGGTCAGTGAGTCATCACGATGCTGTAGGAAGAATTTGGTCTGCATGTGGCGTCTCTGTGCATTTACCGGTCCTATATCTGACTGCCGGCCAGCTAGGACTCCACAGTCTCCGATGCGCACGGCGAGCGCCCGGTGGACCATACCGTTGGTGGTGATGGGGCTTTTCCTCGTGTCTGTTGGAGTTTGGAGGGATGCTGGTCGTCCGAGAGCATGTGATCTGATCAGACAATTTTGTCTGGGATTTTGAAGAAGCTTTTTTGTGACTACATCGTGCGATCCAGACTCGAATGTTTTGCGCTCATAGTCTGTTTCTTTTTGCTTCTCGCTCGCTCTCTTGTGCCACCGCTCCGCCTCCCCCTTTTCGCAACATTGACGCAACCTATAAATACTGGAACAAAAGAACAACTTCCTTGAAGCCTGCTGAAACTGCACTTACTCTGGACATGGATCCTTGCTGTCAAGTGGATGAAAATATCGAGAGGATATGATTAAGTATATATTCCAGCGAGTTGTGCTGTGTGACCCCACTCGAACACTCGTCTCCAAGGCGCATAGTAAGTGTCATTAACCATTCATATACTCTTTCAACTTTTTTATTTTGATGCCGGGGTTGTGTCGTCGATCTAGCCAGTTGCACCCCCTTGGTGGATTTAAATGTTTAAAGGAAACGTTGAGCATAGGTTTATAGGTTTATAGGTTTGTTCGCGCTTTGTTTTCCTTGGAAATTGGACACAAAATGCCATCAGATTCATCTTAAATGTCGATCTCCTTTAATAAATAACTCTGACCTGCACCTTATTGAAGCCAAGTTGATTCATTTGTTTTGATAAGGAAAGGAATTTGCCATTAACTAATCTCTTTACGTGGATAACACTGGTGGCATTGTCTTGTTTACTTGTGGTGTCTTGTCATCTTGCAATGTCTGACAACAGTAGGCCTATAATTGGTAGGCCTAAATACCCATTTTGGATCTAATTCTTCAGCGTTTATTTTAGGATACTCAATTGGCATTCGTGCATATAGTTTTTTTTCTAGAATAGACCGAATATAAAAGGGTTGCCGTGTAGGCTGTTATAGCGAGTAGCCGGTTTAATGGAATAGGCTACTACATTGATAATCAACATGCCGCAACTCCAAATAAATTTCTACCACTTGTCATTTATTCACAAAACCCTCTTTCTGTCTTGGATTTAAACGTTGTCCCGTGTTTTAATCCACCACCAGCGCAGACAAACAGTTCTTGTCCCTTTGCTTTGTCGCGCTAGTATTTTCACTGTGCGAACAAAGGACTGGGGATAGTCCGCTCGGCAGAGAGCGTCAGTGGAAAGCAGGCGGGCTGTTTACAATAATAACACGATCCCAGTGACGTCGTCTAACTGACAGCGGCCTCCGCCAGAGGTAAAGCCGCTTAACCATCGGCAACACACTATATTTGGAAAGTGGTTACATCATCGAGGTATAGAAGTAGGAAGGCGGGACTTCCGCAGGAGTTCAGCTCTTTTCTGAATTCAGACCGCCAAAGGCTTACTCCTAAACTTATTCACCAATGAAACAAGTGTTTGCACCTACCCATTGTTTGGTCTATGAAGTTGTGTGAAACATGAATGGTAATATTCGCTGTATATTTCTAAATCGCTTGAGAAAGGGCCAAGCAGTAGTTTGTCAGGCTTCTCTCCCTAGCACACTGGCTGTGTATAATGGCATTTGTACTCCTGGCATTTTGCACGCTTAATGTGATGCGTGTGTGTGTGTGTGTGTGTGTGTGTGTGTGTGTGTGTGTGTGTGTGTGTGTGTGTGTGTGTGTGTGTGTGTGTGTGTGTGTGTGTGTGTGTGTGTGTGCGTGCGTGCGGGGGGAGTGGGTGTGAGACTCCACAGCTAGACTGCATGTGATATAATTTAGCACGTAAAAAGGTATGTTTTCTATGCTGATAGTGATAGACACACTTTAGAAATGTTTTTTTTTATATACTAGACATAATATGAATGTCTAGGGCATAGTTATTTTTTACTGGCTGCTAATTCAACTAGTGTGTCAGTTATGTAAGGAAAGTACTAAAACCTGTGTGTGTGTGAGAGAGAGAGAGAGAGAGAGAGAGAGAAGAGAGAGAGAGAGAGAGAGAGAGAGAGAGAGAGAGAGAGAGAGAGAGAGAGAGAGAAGATTCATCAGGGGCTAGTATGACCAGTGTACTGGCTTTGTGCTAAAAAGGGGTCAGAGGTCGATGTTGTATTTTCAGGGTGACCTGATAGCGACTATTAGCCATTCATGAATGTGATGTTGCACAAGTGTGCGGGTTGGCCCCCTCCCAAAGGGGAGGTGCCCTAACACGCCCCCTCTAACCCCTCCACACACCACCCCATCCCCTGCCCTGCTGACAGGAGTACAAGGGGGCAGCTGCTACAGATGTCTTTAGGGGGAGGGGGAGGGGCACCCGGGTGGGGGAGGGGCACCAGGCACACATCAATAGAGGGCTTATTGGACTGTCTCTTTAGTGCACTCTCTCTGGGACACAGAGACAAAGAGGTCTTCAGATACAAACAAGTGCAATAAGGACAGGTTATGTGATATGCATTTATGAAGGCCTATGAATGTGTGCTCACATACAGTGCATTCGGAAAGTATTCAGACCCCTTGACTTTGTCCACATTTTGTTATGTTACAGCCTTATTCTAAAATGAAAGAGGAGCAATGCTGCACAGCTATTTTCAGGTCTCTCCTGAGATGTTCGATTGGGTCCAAGTCCGGGCTCTGGCTGGGCTACTCAGAGACTTGTCCCGAAGCCACTCCTGTGTTGTCTTGGTGGTGTGCTTAGGGTCGTTGCCCTGTTGGAAGGTGAACCTTCGCCCCAGTCTGAGGTCCTGAGCGCTCTGGAGCAGGTTTTCATCAAGGATCTCTCTGTACTTTTCTCCATTCATCTTTCCCTCAATCCTGACTAGTCTCCCAGTCCCTGCCACTGAAAAACATCAAATCAAATTGTATTGGTCACATACACATGGTTAGCAGATTTTATTGTGAGTGTAGCGAAATGCTTATGCTTCTAGATCAATTTCACAACAAACCTAATATCTAACAAATTCCACAACAAAACCTAATACACACAATCTAGAAAAGGAATGGGATAAGAATATATACATATAAAATACATGGATGAGCAGTGACAGAGCGGGTAAGATGCAATAGATAGTATAGAATATATAGTGTAGGATGCAGTATACAGTATATACAGTGCCTTGCAAAAGTATTCGGCCCCCTTGAACTTTGCGACCTTTTGACACATTTCAGGCTTCAAACATAAAGATATAAAACTATATATTTTTTGTGAAGAATCAACAACAAGTGGGACACAATCATGAAGTGGAAAGACATTTATTGGATATTTCAAACTTTTTTAACAAATCAAAAACTGAAAATTTGGGTGTGCAAAATTATTCAGCCCCCTTAAGTTAATACTTTGTAGCGCCACCCTTTGCTGCGATTACAGCTGTAAGTCGCTTGGGGTATGTCTCTATCAGTTTTGCACATCGAGAGACTGAAATGTTTTCCCATTCCTCCTTGCAAAACAGCTCGAGCTCAGTGAGGTTGGATGGAGAGCATTTGTGAACAGCAGTTTTCAGTTCTTTCCACAGACTCTCGATTGGATTCAGGTCTGGACTTTGACTTGGCCATTCTAACACCTGGATATGTTTATTTTTGAACCATTCCATTGTAGATTTTGCTTTATGTTTTGGATCATTGTCTTGTTGGAAGACAAATCTCCATCCCAGTCTCCATCAGGTTTTCTTCCAGAAAGGTCCTGTATTTGGCTCCATCCATCTTCCCATCAATTTTAACCATCTTCCCTGTCCCTGCTGAAGAAAAGCAGGCCCAAACCATGATGCTGCCACCACCATGTTTGACAGTGGGTATGGTGTGTTCAGGGTGATGAGCTGTGTTGCTTTTACGCCAAACATAACGTTTTGCATTGTTCAATTTTGGTTTCATCTGACCAGAGCACCTTCTTCCACATGTTTGGTGTGTCTCCCAGGTGGCTTGTGGCAAACTTTAAACAACACTTTTTATGAATATCTTTAAGAAATGGCTTTCTTCTTGCCACTCTTCCATAAAGGCCAGATTTGTGCAATATACGACTGATTGTTGTCCTATGGACAGAGTCCCACCTCAGCTGTAGATCTCTGCAGTTCATCCAGAGAGATCATGGGCCTCTTGGCTGCATCTCTGATCAGTCTTCTCCTTGTATGAGCTGAAAGTTGAGGGACGGCCAGGTCTTGGTAGATTTGCAGTGGTCTGATACTCCTTCCATTTCAATATTATCGCTTGCACAGTGCTCCTTGGGATGTTTAAAGCTTGGGAAATCTTTTTGTATCCAAATCCGGCTTTAAACTTCTTCACAACAGTATCTCGGACCTGCCTGGTGTGTTCCTTGTTCTTCATAATGCTCTCTGCGCTTTTAACGGACCTCTGAGACTATCACAGTGCAGGTGCATCTATACGGAGACTTGATTAAACACAGGTGGATTGTATTTATCATCATTAGTCATTTAGGTCAACATTGGATCATTCAGAGATCCTCACAGAACTTCTGGAGAGAGTTTGCTGCACTGAAAGTAAAGGGGCTGAATAATTTTGCACACCCAATTTTTCAGTTTTTGATTTGTTAAAAAAGTTTGAAATATCCAATAAATGTCGTTCCACTTCATTACATTTACATTTACATTTAAGTCATTTGGCAGACGCTCTTATCCAGAGCGATGATTGTGTCCCACTTGTTGTTGATTCTTCACAAAACAATACAGTTTTATATCTTTATGTTTGAAGCCTGAAATGTGGCAAAAGGTCGCAAAGTTCAAGGGGGCCGAATACTTTCGCAAGGCACTGTACATATGAGATGAGTAATGTGAGATATGTAAACATTCTTAAAGTGGCATTATTAAAGTGACTAGTGTTCCATTTATTAAAGTGACCAATGATATCAAGTCTGTAGGTAGGCAGCCGCCTCTCTGTGCTAGTGATGGCTGTTTAACAATCTGATGGCTCTGAGATAGAAGCTGTTTTTCAATCTCTCTGTCCCAGCTTTGATCCACCAGTACTGACCTTGCCTTCTGGATGGAAATGGGGTGAACAGGCAGTGCCTCGGGTGGTTATTGTCCTTAATGATATGTTTTGCCTTCCTGTGACATCGGGAGTTGTAGGTGTCCTGGAGGGCAGTTAGTTTGCCAACAGTGATGCTTTGTGCAGACCACACCACCCTCTGAAGAACCCTGTGGATGTGGGCGGTGCAGTTGCCGTACCAGGCGGTGATACAGCCCGACAGGATGCTCTCGATTGTGCACCTGTAAAAGTTAGTGAGGGTTTTTGGTGACAAGCCCAATTTTTTCAGCCTCCTGAGTTTGATGAGGCACTGTGGGCCATTTCAGTTTTTTGGTGATATGTACACAGAGGAATTTAAAAAATGCCACCTTCTCAACTGCTGTCCCATCAATGTGGATAGGGGGGTGCTCCCTTTTCTGTTTCCTGAAGTCCATGATCATCTCTTTTGTTTTGCTGACATTGAGTGAGAGGAAATTTTCCGGACACCACACTCTGAGGGCCCTCACCTCCTTCCTGTAGGCTGTCTTGTTGTTGTTGGTAATCACTGTTGTGTCGTCTGCAAACTTGATAATTGAGTTGGAGGTGTGCACGGCCACACAGTCATGGGTGAACAGGGAGTACAGGAGGGGGCTGAGAACGCACCCTTGTGGGGCCCAACTGTTGAGGATCAGCGGAGTTAAGATGTTGTTTCCTACCTTCACCACCTGGGGGCGGCCTGTCAGAAATTCCAGGACCCAGTTGCACAAGGCAGGGTCAAGACCCAGGGACTCAAGCTTAATGATGAGTTTGGAGTGTACTACGGTGTTAAATGCTGAGCTGTAGTCAATGAACAGCATTCTTACATAGGTATTCCTCTCGTCCAGATGGGATAGGGCAGTTTATAAATGTGATGGCAATTGCATCGTCTTTGGACCTATTGGGGCAGTAAGCAAATTGAAGTGGGTCTAGGATGACAGGTAGGTTGGAGGTGATAGGATCCTTGATTAGTCTCTCAACGCACTTTATGATGACAGAAGTGAGACACCCACAGTATGATGCTGCCACCACCATGCTTCACCGTAAGGATGGTGCCAGGTTTCCTCCAGACGTGACGCTTGGCTTTCAGGCCAGTTCAATCTTGATTTCATCAAACCAGAAAATCTTGTTTCTCATATTCTGAGAGTGCCTTATGGCAAACTCCAAGCGGTCTGTCATGTGCCATTAATTGAGGAGTGGCTTCCGTCTGGCCACTCTACCATAAAGGCCTGATTGGTGGAGTGCTGCAGAGATGGTTGTCCTTCTGGAAGATTCTCACATCTCCACAGAGGAACTCTGGAGCTCTGTCAGAGTGACTATCGGGTTCTTGGTCAACTCCCTGACCAAGGCTCTTCTCCCCCAATTGCTCAGTTTGGCCGGGCGGCCAGCTCTAATCAGAGTCTTGGTGGTTTGAAACTACTTCCATTTAAGAATGATGAAGGACACTGTATTCTTGGGGACCGTCAATGCTGCAGAAATGTTTTGGTACCCTTCCCTAGATCTGTGCCTCGACACATTCCTGTCTTGGAGCTCTATGGACAATTCCTTTGATATGGCTTGGTTTTTGCTCTGACATGCGCTGTCAACTGTGGGACCTTATACAGACAAGTGTGTGCCTTTTCAAATCATGTCCAATCAATTACATTTGTACCATGTCTCCTAGAGGTCTGAATCAAGAGTTTGATATCAGACCATTTCTTACCTGAATATGTTACTTCACTTTGATTTGTCTTGCCTTCCAGGTTACCCACTTGGACATTTTGTATATATATATATATATTATTTTCTGGAACCATTACATGCACCCATCTCATTGTTATTTAATTATTAGAGGTATACAAATGTTTTCTGCACCCACATGTGTCATGTCCTCAATGGTCATGTGTCATGTCCTCAATGGTCATGTGTCATGTGTCATGTCCTCAATAGTCATGTCCTCAATGGTCATGTGTCATGTCCTCAATGGTCATGTGTCATGTGTCATGTCCTCAATAGTCATGTCCTCAATGGTCATGTGTCATGTCCTCAATAGTCATGTCCTCAATGGTCATGTGTCATGTCCTCAATAGTCATGTCCTCAATGGTCATGTGTCATGTCCTCAATAGTCATGTCCTCAATGGTCATGTGTCATGTCCTCAATAGTCATGTCCTCAATGGTCATGTGTCATGTCCGTAATGGTCATGTGTCATGTCCTCAATGGTCATGTGTCATGTGTCATGTCCTCAATGGTCATGTGTCATGTCCTCAATAGTCATGTCCTCAATGGTCATGTGTCATGTCCGTAATGGTCATGTGTCATGTGTCATGTCCTCAATGGTCATGTGTCATGTTCTCAATGGTCATGTCCTCAATGGTCATGTCCTCAATGGTCATGTGTCATGTGTCATGTCCTCAATGGTCATGTGTCATGTCCTTAATGGTCATGTGTCATGTCCGTAATGGTCATGTGTCATGTCCTCAATGGTCATGTGTCATGTCCTCAATGGTCATGTGTCATGTCCGTAATGGTCATGTGTCATGTCCTCAATGGTCATGTGTCATGTCCGCAATGGTCATGTCCTCAATGGTCATGTGTCATGTGTCATGTCCTCAATGGTCATGTCCTCAATGGTCATGTGTCATGTGTCATGTCCTCAATGGTCATGTGTCATGTCCTCAATGGTCATGTGTCATGTCCTCAATGGTCATGTGTCATGTCCTCAATGGTCATGTGTCATGTCCTCAATGGTCATGTGTCATGTCCGCAATGGTCATGTCCTCAATGGTCATGTGTCATGTGTCGTGTCCTCAATGGTCATGTCCTCAATGGTCATGTCCTCAATGGTCATGTGTCATGTGTCATGTCGGCAATGGTCATGTGTCATGTCCTCAATGGTCATGTGTCATGTCCTCAATGGTCATGTGTCATGTCCTCAATGGTCATGTGTCATGTCCTCAATGGTCATGTGAGGTGAAATGTGTATATTTTGGGATGTGAACACTCAGATCGGTTTCGGATCGAAACGTTATCAGTAAGTGGCAGGAGGAGAAGGAAAAAAACATGGCAGAGCAGCACGGAGAGGAGAATGTTAAAGTTGCCAGTAGAATAACACAATACTGCACATATTGTCAGATACTATGTAATTTTCTCCTTGATATAAAACATGGGGCGGCAGGTAGCCTAGTGGTTAGAGCTTTGGGCCAGTAACCGAAAGGTTGCTGAATTGAATCCCGAGCTGACAAGGTAAAAATCAGTTGTTCTGCCCCTGAACAAGGCATTGTTCCCCGGTAGGCCGTCATTGTGAAAAATTATTTTTTCTTAACTGACTTGCCTATTTAAATAAAGGTTAAATAAATAACAAATAAAGCAGTGAATTGGGAGCTTTAACCATGTGCGGGCCTTCTTTTTCTATACTAGTATTCTTTATTAGTCCAGCACCTAAGTTTTTAAGGATGTGCGAATGACAACAAACTTTTCAATAAATTACATTCACCACAGGTGGACTCCAATCAAGTTGTAGAAACATCTCAAGGATGATCAATGGGAACAGGATGCACCTGAGCTCAATTTCGAGTCTCATAGCAAAGGGTGTGAATAATTATGGAAATAAGGTATTTATGGGTTTTGTATTTATTCTAAAATCTGTTTATGCTTTGTCATTATGGGGTATTGTGTGTAGATTAATGAGAAAAAAATGCATTTAATCCATTTTAGAATAAGGCTGTACGTAAACAGAATGTAGAAAAAGTCAAGGGGTCTGAATACTTTCCGAATGCACTGTATGTAATAATGTAGTAATAATATAAGGAGTAAACTGCGTTTCACCAGTCCCCATTAAAATTAAAATTTTCTTTAAAAAATTGCATCTGATATCTGTATGCATAAGTTTAGAGTTTAGTGCGCACAAAGGCCACATGAGCCCCCAACCATATGGCCTTTATCTGGAGTTGACTCTACTCTGTAAACAAGCCATTCCTCCCCTCTGTTTATTACTCTATTTAGACTAAGTCGTCTATTCGTTGCCATACCAAGCGGCGACGCAACCAGTCAAGATGCTCTCAATGGTGCAGCTGTAAAACTTTTTGAGGATCTGATTGACCATGCCAAGTCTTTTCAGCCTCCTGACGGAAAAGAGGCGATGTCGTACCCTCTTCATGACTGTGTTGGTGTGTTTGGACCATGATAAGTCCTTAGTGATGTGGGCACCTAGGAACTTGAAACTCTCGACCCGCTCCACTACAGCCCTGTCCATATGAATGGGGGCGAGCTCAGCCCTCTGTTTCCTGTAGTCCACGATCAGCTCCTTTGTCTCGCTGATGTTGAGGGAGAGGTCGTTATCCTGGCACCACACTGCCAGGTCTCTGACCTCCTCCATGAGGGTGTCTTATCGTCGTCGGTGATCAAGCCTACCACCATCATGTCAACAGTAAACTTAAAGATGCCGATGGAGATGTGCACAGCCACGCAGTCGTGGGTGAACAGGTAGTACAGGAGGGGACTAGGCACCGGCCCTGAGGGGCCCCCGTGCTGAAAGGTCAGCATGGCGGATGTGTTGTTGCCTACCCTGACCACCTGGGGGCGGCCGATAGGAAGTCCAGGATCCAGTTACAGATGGAGGTGTTTAATCCCAGGGTCCTTAGCTTAGTGATGAACTTAGAGAGCATTATGGTGTTGAAAGGTGAGCTTTACTCAGTGAACAGCGTTCTCACGTAGTTGTTCCTTTTGCCCAGGTAGGAAAGGGCAGTGTGGAGTGCAATAGAGATTGTGTCATCTGTGGATCTGTTTGGACGGTATGCCAATTGGAATGGGTTGAGGGTGTTTGGGTTGATGGTGTTGATGTGAGCCATGACCAGTCTTTCAAAGATTTTCATAGCTACAGAAGTGAGTGCCACAGGGCGATAGTCGTTTAGACAGGTTACCTTAGTTTCTTGGGCACAGGATTCGATCTTGGTGCTGTATTATCACTTTTCCTGTTTGATGGATCATCAGAGGGCCATGGCTGCCACCCTGTCATGGCTAAGTTGTGGATGGCTGGATAAGGGACCGGTCAGACAACCAGGTTTACAAACTGTACGATGGATGACTGGACCGAGGGAGGGATGGTCAGACGGAGGTAGAGAAACCAAAACTTCATGATCTTATATGCACACTAGACCATGTCAGGGCATCAAGCCAAACCTTGCTTTGTGTGTGTGTGCCGACATGTATTATGCATGTTTGCATGAGACACTACAAGAGTGTTGTGAACTCCCCTGTTGCCAACATCAATTTTCCCTTTGTGGTGCGGTGTCGTCCTGTGTCTGTTTGCAGTGTGAAGGAGGCCATCCTCAGAGTCACTTGAGGAAAAAGCAACCCTCACAACCAAGTACTCGTCCAATGAGAAGCAGCTGAGTGTTACAGCCAGCCAGGCCATACACGCAAGTCTTCTAACATTAAATTAAATTACATCAGAGGCTAAATCAGCCTCCCCAGCATGGCCAACTGTGTGCTGGGTCGTCCCACTGTGCTCTTCTGCCACCACCACACTGTTGCTGTTGTTCCCTCTCACTCACGAACTCACTAACACCCATCAGGGGAAGGAGGCAGGGGAGAGTCCCACCCCCACCCCCACCCCCACCCTTCCCCGTATGTTCCAAACGTCCGCTAATGAAGAGATGCATTATGATGTGATTTCATTTAGTGCCCCTGCGAGGGAAAAAATAAACCCTGTGGATAACAGAACAGTGTGAGTAGCCTGGTTCATTTGTGTGGTGACATGTGACTCTTGTTTTCGTGAGTCATAAGAATCTCTCCCTCCTTAATGCAAGGCAGTGTGTGCACTGTGTGCTCATGTGACAGTGACACAATGCAGAACAAACTGTGTAGTATTCCGGGGGATGGCTTGGGCAAGGCTACTGTGTACAGCTGGTAGTAAAGGGAGACCCATAGGCCTACTCCTCACACAATCTCCTAGATTTATGTCATGAAGCTAAGAAGTAAACAGCATCTTCTTGTCCAACTAGTTGCTTTTAACCTTTTAGCAATGGTGGTGAATTTGTTTTGCTCGCACACTCCCTCTTATTCTCTGACTTTTCTCCTCTTCTTTTTCACTTTGTGAGAAACACAGCATTTAACCGAAGTGTATTGATCCTGTAGATAGCTGGTAAGTTGTGTGCGTGTGTTGTCTTGTGTGTAAACTTAGGCTAACATCAGAGTTTTCCCTCTAGGCCATGGGGGTGTTTTAGCTGGGTCATCCCTGACTCTCCACACGCCTGTTTAACAACATGGAGCTCCTCCTAACAGGCTTCCTGTCCAAACCAGTTTATCTGTAAACAAGCATTTTTTCCCCTTCCAGTCTCATTGTCCACAATGTACCAGCAGGCATGTACACAATGAATGCATGTCCTATCTCTCTCTCTCTCTCTCTCTCTCTCTCTCTCTCTCTCTCTCTCTGTGTGTCTCTCTCAAAGTGTACTGCCTTAAACTGAGAAAGATTTTACTGAGAACTCAAACACTTGTTTGATAATCAGATTAAGTTTTTTATTTTTTTTATTTAACCTTTATTTAACTAGGCAAGTCAGTAAGAACAAATTCTTATTTACATTGACGGCCTACTTGTAAAGCCCTCCCGGCCAGACCGTCCCCTAACCCAGACGACGCTGGGCCAATTGTGCGCCGCCCTACGGGACTCCCGATCACGCCCGGTTGTGATACAGCCCAGGATCGAATCCGGGTCTGTAGTGATGTCTCTAGCACTGCAAAGCAGCGCCTTAGACCGCCAGTTAGTTTGAACAGCTTTATGTATTTATTAAATGTATGTTTTCTGAATGTAATTTAGAAAGATTAGGATTGGGAAGACAATGGCAGAATACAAACTGTAAATTTACTAATTTTGTTAGATTAAAGTAATAAGAAACATGAGTTCCAATTTGTCTGTTGTCATCCGAGCTGTTTGTCATGAGTGCCTGTCTAAAAACAAATGTCTACCTCTCTGTCTAGGGTGGGAAAAATCTGGTAACTTTCCCTACATTCCCCCGTTTTCCAGAATTTCTGGTTGGAGGATTCCGGATTTCCTGATTATTATAATTCCGGGAATCCTCAAACCAGGATTTCTAGAAAACCTGAGAACTTGGGGAAAGTTACCGGGGTTTTGCAACCCTAAGTGTAGGTCTGTATTTGTACCCGTCACCATGTTCAAAATCATGTTTACACACCTGACCCTAGCTCTCTTCTTCCTGTGTAGTAGTTCAGGAGCGTCTTTTTCAAATGAGGCCTGGATGTAGAGCAGATGCTGAGGGCCCTGGTGTATTGTAGACATAACAGGTGTGTGTTTTGTATATATATTTGTTTTATTATGTAACTAGGCAAGTCAGTTAAGAACAAATTCGTATTTACAATGAAGGCCTACTTGTAAAGCCCCCCCCCGGCCAAACCCAGACGACGCTGGGCCAATTGTGCGCCGCCCTTTGGGACTGTCGATCACGGCCAGTTGTGATACTGCCCAGGATCGAACCCGGATCTGTAGTGACGCCTCTAGACCGCTGCACCACTCGGGAGCCTGTGTGGGAGAATGGTGATACAATAGGTGTGTGTTAGGATGAAATGGCTGTCTGTGTTTATCTTGTCCGAGGTGCACACAGTGCAGGAGGTGATAACAGGCTGCTTATTGACAGGTTGTTCAGCCCAACCGTGTCCTGGCCTGGCCTGTCTGTACACAGCTGTGCATAGTCTCAGGCCCTGTTTTATTGAATTTTGGTGTATAGCACAAACCAAACAGCCACCCTATGCATAGGCTATGCCTACAATTGAGCATAAAGTTATATAATAGGCCTCTCACACATTATCTCTTAGAATCAGGCTATCATACAATGTAAGATAATTATGAATCTAAACTAATTTGGCATTGGCGGCTATAGGCATGTTGCAAGAGAATGGATCCCACAAAGTCACTCAGTTAGTCTCGGCTGGGCTATTCAAGGCTATAGACTAAACTCCCGCTATAGGCCTCGTGTCTGTTCAAATTTTATTTATTTTACCTTTATTTAACCAGGCAAGTCAGTTAAGAACAAATTCTTATTTTCAATGACGGCCTAGGAACAGTGGGTTAACTGCCTGTTCAGGGGCAGAACGACAGATTTGTACCTTGTCAGCTCGGGGGTTTGAACTTGCAATATCCTATGTTCATTGAGAACTCCCTCTGTCTTTCATATGTCTGCGAGAAACTATGTCCTACACTTCAAAGCAGTCTTACAAACTCTACAGCGGTGCAAATTGCCATGGCTGGCAGAAATTAAGCGGGAGTGACGGAGAGGCGCCCGCCGATCTCCTCCAAACCCAACCCCCACGTTGTGCCGCGCGTCATCACCATTGGGGTGAGCGAGCGCTGTGCTGCTGTTATGCTGGTGGGTAGAAAGTGCTGTTATTTCCCTTTCCCTATACACACCTCTTTAAGTCTGTTATCCATAATTTAAATATATGCGTAGCACAGACTATACCCACCTCCCAATAATTTAGTCTGGCAGTTGCAGTCTGATTAGTCTTTAATTCAAAGGAAGGTAAGAAAAGAAGTCTGACAATATTAGTAAAGTGTTGCCTACTTCAAATTAATTGCATAAGCAAAAAAACATCTAGTCTGGATCGGTTGAAAGGTTTGAAAGTAGCCTGAGTCTACATCCCGGTGCGTGAGTAAGTAAAGGATCACCAGTTCGCCTTGTCAGGGTGAATTTCGTAGGCTACGGTGCTATTTTGCTGTTGACGTTCAACCAGGAAAATATCTGTTTTTTTTATCTGAATTCTTATCTTTCAACCACCTCTTCTTTATTTGAGAAATATTTCGGAGTTTAAATGGACCATTGGTGTTTAGCTTGAGTCTGTAAATAGGACTATATAGGCTATTATACGTTTTTACGTTTTAATATGGGCTGTATACTTTTTTTTCAGGTCCTAAAGCGTTAACTCCCCCCCCCCCCCTCCGTTGGCCATTGAAGAGAACGCTGCGTGGGCTGCTAGATCATTTGAGAGTGCATTTTTCTCCTCCAATCCGCTACACAGAGCACACTCCCCATATGCCCAATGGGGAGAAGGGGTGGCTCTAACGAATTTGAATGAAGAGGGTAGCTTTCGGCGCCATTTTCGAGTGAGCTGCGATTGCTTCAACAGCTGAGAGGAGCGGCTGCAGTGAGTCGGCAAGACGAGCTCTGGAGCTGTTGCAAGAGACGGACATTATTTTCGGAGACTCGGAAAAATATATGCAAAAATTATCCCTAAAAAAGAACACCGATGGATAAAGAAAAGGGATAGAAGGCCAAGATTACGTCGTATCAGGACCGGGGAAAACGTTAGATAGTTAGCCAGCTACTGTAACGTTAGCATTATTAGCGATAAGAAATTGGTGTCTGACTTGGCGTCTGTGTTGAAATGTAACGTTTATAAATGCATTTACGACAAAAATAAGTGGAGTTCTTAAAAAAGAACCAAACATTTTAGAAAAATATTTCAGGGTCGATTGAGTGGAGAATGACCGGTAGAATTGAGATATTTTTTTGCGTTTTAGTCCTATTTTAGAGCGTTCGGTTTGAGCGGGAGGTGGAAAAGCGGGAGGCGCTGGAGTGAAGAGCCAGTCGGCACCGCTGTCAACAACATGCACTGCGAGATGAATCTTCATATCGTTGGCTACCTCTTGAAAACGCTGCTAGGATTTTTCTGTAAAGCCGAGGACACCTTTTCATGTTTGATTTATTCATTATTTTTTTTAAATGTATATTTTTTTTGAAGGAATTTTAAAAGTCTTACTTGTTTCACGTTTTTATCACGTTTCTAGCTAAGTTAACATTGGTGGATTCGCTTGATTGAAAACGTTATACAACGTTTTATGGTAAGTGTCCATTGATTGCTGTTTTAACTAACAAGAGAACGTTTGTTAGTCAACTAGCAAATAGACAATTCCAGCAGCTTGGCATACGATGTCTACAGTATTTGCTCAATCAATGATTGTCATGTTTGTTTTTACCATCCCGATTCAATTTGCCTTTATGAGTAACTAGCTGCGTCGTGTAACGTTTTAGGTAGTCTGATTTTGCGTGCCGGAACAGTTGCCACGTTTTGCTATCATTCTTTTTGATTCATCGTGACTTATTAGCCTACATTTTTGTTGTTTTTGTTGCATTGGACATAATATCAGCTGTAGTTATCGTGTTTTGCCTTTGATTGAGAGGGCGTGTTTGCTCAGTCAGGCGAGTGCCACATTGTAACGACTGATTACAACAGTGTGCAATTTTTTTTTTTTTTACCAAACTCTTGGCTACTGTATCCTGTACGTGAGCACACGATAATCAAATTGCACATTGTACGAGCAGTGTCAGGGCTGCTTGATTGTGATACAACGTTTCAATATTGACTGACTGATACCAGGTAGTCAGAATATGATTTGCATTGAATAGTAAAGTATGTTATAATGTAACGTTTGCTACCGGAGTGAGTCATTTTCTGCAGTTTAAACTGCTAGTTGAAGAACTTGTGGGATTTATTCTGTGGATGAGGAGGCGGCTTGCTGGCACGAGTCAGATGCAGTAAAGTAGCCTCATACGAGTCATACGTGTTTTGCCCCGTCTTTCAGACTACTGAAATCGTGGCGGTGTGTAGAACATGCATGCATCTCTCTCGCATATCTCAAACGAGAAAAAAAATGGTAGTCCTACTCAACATGGAAATTATATTATTTTCCCACTAATATATATATCTATATGACTACACTCGTTGTTTTAATCCTGCCTCATTATTGCCTTTAGCTACTACACTGCTCATACAGAATAACCCACAGTGCTTTCAGTCGTTTCTTTTTATCCTGATCTCCTTTCCACCAAACAATTTATATTTTTGATAAACAATCATCTGAGGGAAAAAAGAACAATGACCACCACTTTGATACAGCTACGACTTTTCTTCGATAGAGCTATGACTTTATTGTAGCGGTAAGAAGAATTAAGCAGCAGGTTATGATAATTAACGTAGCCGGTTAGGAGAATTAGGTTAAGTTTAGGAAAAGGGTGAGAGTTAGTGAAAATGCTCTCCTAACCTGCTACAAAAAGTCACTTGTAGCGAAATGACTACTCAGCATTCTCCCCTTAGTCGCCGCTGCAGTGGGGGTCAATTGTCCCGACTGTCAATTATCATAATTGATGTAAATGTTTCTTATCCTGTCATGTGATGTCAAAATGGGGTTAACAAGAGTGAACGTGGGCCATTTTCCACGTCAAGCAGTCCCAGGCGCTTTGAATTGAGTCACACAAAGGCTCCTCTTGATTTTATTTTGTGTGTGGGGGGTGGTGTATTAATATTTATTTAAAAAAATACACAGGATTCTGAAGAGTTGAGGCTTTACTAATGTAATTAATTATTTGAAGTTGAATATGACATTTTTCCCATTCATTTGTCTCAATGATTTTTCCTGTCAGAAACCATATATTGATTACTTAGGGTTATGCTAAAGATTTTACAAAACTGAGTTAAGTCTAACCTGTACATGTCCTCTACAGTACAACCAAAGATGTACTCGCTGCTGTTTAATCGAGGGAGTGTATTACTGATACAGCGAAATCTCAGTTATACTTGAAGCTAAGACAATATATATTGTTGCTACCATTGTTGCACAACAAAGACGATGTATTGCATTCTGTATCAATTAGGTCGCCCGTGTAGTTAGTCAGGTAAAGCAAATAGGAGGTAAAAAATTAATTTTTTTACCCAGATCTTAGACGGGAGTAGTTCTGATGGCATTTTGTTCCTGTGACCTCTGCTGAACCCAGCATGAGGGAAAATCCCTCTGAAAACCACATTGTGGAGGTGGTGATGCATGAGGCTTTTTTTTTCCCAATTTTTTTTTTTTAAGCCAGATCTTCATATGATCAAGATTCCACATTGTCATTCCAAACAAAAATGTCATTTTGAAGAGACGTGTTTGGTTTGGACAATGTCATGCAACATGTGAAATGTACTTTACTGTTTTTTAGTAATAGCAAGTGAAACCCCCCCCTCTTGTGATTATTGGGTTGTTTGTGTTTACTTAAACTGGTAAGTGCAGAGTGGTGTCTTAAGAAACCCTCCAATGCAATATATCCGTGTAGTTGTGAGCATGCAGCACATATAATGCTCACATCCTACAGTAGTTTTGTATCATACATTTCCTAAAGTGATCCTAATGTTTGCACAGCAGCATTTGCAGGAAGTAGATTGAAATTAGCATAGGCTAAATTATGTTGCAGATAAATGTAATGACTATTCTTGGAAGTGTGAAATATTAGTGCCTAGCTCTCTCATTGTTTAAAAAAAAAAAGGAAATGGATCTGCTTTATTATTAGTCAGTTGAGTAGGCTGGTAGTGAAACACGGAGTGTTTGTGCAGTTCTAGAACATTAGTATGACATTCTGTGACTCATCATTCTGTGTTCTGAGGCCCCGCTGGCAAAATGGGCTCCCACCCCCATTTCCTGGTGGAGTTGTGCCTCCTCTCTGCTCACAAGTGTGGTAGCTAGTCTATAGAGAACCACCCCATACAGTACAAACTCTGTAGTATTCAAATTCACCATGATGCGAGCAGGTTTTTACAGGTTTTGTTGGTCATTTTCCAGGGCTCTGTCATGGTGTGCTTCCACAACTGCAGTATCACGGGCAGGCCAGAAAGAGGCTATCATGGTGCCTCCCTCATAAAACAGGATACTACTTTACACATCCTGATAATTGTTACTTTTTAACCAGTTCAGAGCAGAATCCATGTTTTGTTTATTTTGGGAGTATGACTGGTATTATGTAAAGTGTATGGCTATTGTTGATGTCAGATGAAGTGCTTATCATTGGAAACATGTTTTTATTTAACTAGTCAGTTAAGAACAAATTCTTATTAACAATGACTGTCTAACAAAAGGCCTACGGGGCTGGGATTAAAAATATAGGACAAAACGCACATCACGACGAGACACCAATACATAAAGAGATGCAGACAGGTATGCTATCTACACACTGACTCGCACATATTAAGTTGCTTGTGTCATGCATGCATCACCCCCTACTTAAAACAATGTCTCAGGTTGTTGTGCTGAGCAGTTGTATTGAAGTCCTAATATTTTTATACTGGTGAAGTGATAATGCCATTTGTATATCATTGAGGGTTTTTGTAAAGCTTTGCACAAGTTAGTGCAGTTCATATTTTCTGTGTGTACTGAACAAAAATATAAATGCAATAATTTCAAAGATTTGACTAAGTTACAGGCTGTGCCTGGGAGGCCATAGGCCCAGCCGATCAGAAGGAGTTTTCCCCACAAAAGGGGTTTATTACAGACGGAAATACTCCTCAGTTTCATCAGGTGCCTTGTGTCAGACGATCCCACAGGTGAAGAAGCCGGATGTGGAGATCCTGGGCTGGCGTGGTTACACCTTGTCTGAGGTTGTGAGGCCAGTTGGAAGTAATGACAAATTCTCTCTCACAACATTGGAGGTGGCTTGTGGTAGAGAAATTAACATTAAATTCTCTGGCAACAGTTCTGGTGGACATTCCTGCAGTCAGCATGCCAATTGTATGCTCCCTCAACTTGAGACATCTGACATTTTTGTGGGGCAAAACTGCACATTTTAGGCCTTTGGTCCCCCGCACAAGGTGCACCCGTGTAATGATCATGTTTTAATCAGCTTCTTGATATGCCACACCAATCAGGTGGATGGATTGTCTTGGCAAAGGAGAAATGCTCACAAACCAGGATGTAAAGTCCACAGATTTGTTTACATGTTGCCTTTTATAATTTTTGGTCAGTGTGTGTATATACTACTAAAAGGTTTATCACAGTAACTACAGCTCAGTCTGTATGGACAACATGTGTTGCAGTCACTATAGCTGACATTCTATGGCTTTGCTGTGCAAAATGTAGTGGGATGGTTTACTAGATGTGGAAATGTGATATTTTAAGGTATTAATGTAGCCATTTATTAAAATAAATCACTCCTTACATTAACTAATGCTGTCTGGTTAATACTCCACTAAGTTTGACTTCCGATCCTATTGAAACACATTGTGTATTTTACCATTCACTTCAGGCTTGACTTAAGGGAAGAAACAGGAAGACATTGCTGCCACAGTTACTTAAAAATACTCATATGCCCCAAAATATTATGTAGTAAAATTGGAAAATAGTGTTGTACTTTTTTAGCTTTAGCCTTCCAGTTAGTATTTTTCACTGTGTGAGTGAGCAATCAACCTCAATTTTACACTGGTTGTAGTCAGTGGCACCAGCAGTCCTTGAGTTTTAACTGGATTTAAAAAATATATATTCATATTGTTTGTATGGGTGCCACACCATAACTGTAAACTGATTATGGGAATAACTCAAAGGAGCAGCACTCATATAATAATTTTTATATTTGATGGGTACTATCCTGTCAGTCAACTGTGTAGGGGAGATGTCACCATGGTTATATTCTCACATCTCCTCTATCTCTCTGGGTTTGGGGATATTACCAGATATCGTGCCTCCTCCGGCCCCCAGCATCACGATCGTCATGGCCCTCTTGGTACATCACAAACAGGAACAGTGGATTAATAAATACAAATATCAAATGTTTTTTGTTTGTTTCAAAGTGTCTATTTTGGGATCCTTGTGCAAAACCCAGCTTTTGGGATGGGGAGAGACTGACAAAGGACTCACATTCTTGGTAAAGCATTTCAGACAAGCTCAACTCTTAAGATGGGGAATGTTTAGACACTGGTCAGGAGTGAGAGTTTTGGCTAAGTGTGTTGATAGGGTGCAGTGTGTGTGGTTTAGATTTTGGGGGGGGTTTGTAAATCCATTCTCTCACTCACTCGCACACCCTGAATTTGGATTGTAATCTCTCTCACTGCTGGTTCTCTGGAGTGCTCATCACATGGTGAGATGATGACTCGTGTTGATTACTAGTGCGACGTGCGTTGGTTCGGTATCAGTGTTTACGGCCAGGTGAGGGTTGTGATGGAGCTGCAGTATGTAGGTTAGTCAGTTACTAGTAGTTTTCTCTGGGTCTGGTGCCGAGGTGTCTGTCTGGGCGCAGCTCTGAAATGGCTGGCGTCGCACTGCTTCTGCTTTGTCTACTTCCTGTTGATTGCTTTCTGGCCCTGTAGTGGCTACTGAGGGGAGGTGAAGGCGGCAGCAGCAGCTCTATCAAGTGGTGAGTTGACAAGAGAAACCCCTAGAGCCAGAAGTGAGCAGTGTTTTGGAAGTCAGCTAAGTTTGGTGTACATGGGCCTAATGTACATTTGTGTGTTTTGGTTTTCTGTACGGGCAGGTGTGAACGTAAGATTTTTACACTACTAGACATGTTTGCTATGCGAGGCTGGATGTGTGTGTGGCATGCTTTTCCTCCATATACACGCATAAACTGGTCATGGGAATTTGTTGTATGGGAAGCCCTCTCCCTAACCTTGACTGGATGTCTCCCCCAGTTCACAACATCCATCTGGACTGGTGTAGGGTTGTGATAAGGCTGGTAGTCTGTTTTTAATTAGTGTTCATCTTCGCATACAACTTTCATGATTACAAGATTTACATGATTGGCTTTATATTATTTTATACCTCCTGCATTATCCAATGGCTGTGCTTCCTCTTCTGCATTATCCAATGGCCGTGCTTCCCCTCTGCATTATCCAATGGCCGTGCTTCCCCTCTGCATTATCCAATGGCTGTGCTTCCCCTCTGCATTATCCAATGGTTGTGCTTCCTCTTCTGCATTATCCAATGGCTGTGCTTCCTCTTCTGCATTATCCAATGGCTGTGCTTCCTCTTCTGCATTATCCAATGGCTGTTCTTCCTCTTCTGCATTATCCAATGGCTGTGCTTCCTCTTCTGCATTATCCAATGACTGTGCTTCCTCTGCTGCATTATCCAATGGCTGTGCTTCCTCTTCTGCATTATCCAATGGCCGTGCTTCCTCTTCTGCATTATCCAATGGCCGTGCTTCCAGGTGTTTTTACTCCCTTTATTGTGTCCTCAGTCATCAACACTTTCATTGAATTAAAAATATGATTTGTGCTGTTTTTCAGTTGATATTAAACTTTTTTAACTGTATATTTTCATGTGCTGTATTAGAGTTAGGTGTCCCAGTATATCTAGGCCTAGTGTTTGGAGTGTTACACGGGCCCTACCTGACAGTGAATAGGGAGATTGCACACTAGGCTGAGAGTGGTGCAAACCTGTGGAGAGAAGAGCTCACTTCACACATCCCCTTTTTAGTCAAGTCTTGAGAAATGAAGAAACTGAGTTTGTGTTTAGGCTATGATCTGTGAGACTGTGTAGTCTATGGTGTGTATCTCTGATATCGGTGTTGTGTAGGGCAGGACTATACCCGTATCGAGATGTTTTCCTTGGCAAAAATAAAAACACAAAGCAGGTCAAATGTTTGTCTCTTTATGTAAAATATTGTGTGGTATAGCATGGAAAATAAACGCGACTCTGGATCACATGTTTGTTTCCAACATTTGGGCTGCTTTGCTAATGTTAAATAAGCTTTGTTTTTGTCTCCTTGCCACGATACTAACGAGTATTGCGATACTTGTATTATCCTAGTGTTGTGCAGAGGGAACCCCAGTCAGTCACTCTGCCCTGCCGTCTCTGCCTGCCTGGGGAACTACTGGACACGTTGTGTGTTGGACAAGTGGGAAGGGGGCTGCTTTCGTTGTTGCAGGATTAACGCCCACAACTGCATGACTGGTGTTTCTACGGCAGGGAAGGGGCACTATTTTTAGATAACAGGCCTGGTGTAAATTACAATAAACTGAACCTCCACCACCACCCCTGCCTCTAAACACCCCTGTCCAAAACAGTTACCTATGGCTTGTTACTCACCACTCCAGTCTTTTAGGGAGAAATTAACTCTAAAATAGATGGATTTGAAACCAAGTGTGGCTCAAGCCTCAAGTTCATACCCATTCTAGATGAATGCTGACAAATGCGATTTTGCTTAAACATGACTCGATTTTTGAAGCTGGTTTATTTTAATAGTGATTTATAAACTGTATAATTTCTCTGTACAAGAAGTCTTGGTAAGGATTTCAGGAAAATTGCAGTGTCACATGACACGCGTGCTGCTCTGGTAAAGCTGTTAGATGAACCACTAATGACATGCGTGCTGCTCTGGTATAGCTGCTAGATGAACCACTAATGACATGCGTGCTGCTCTGGTAAAGCTGTTAGATGAACCACTAATGACATGCGTGCTGCTCTGGTAAAGCTGTTAGATGAACCACTAATGACATGCGTGCTGCTCTGGTAAAGCTGTTAGATGAACCACTAATGACATGCGTGCTGCTCTGGTAAATTTGCTAGAAGAACCACTAATGACATGCGTGCTGCTCTGGTAAATTTGCTAGATGAACCACTTATGCAAACTCCTCATTCTTTGACACGACTCAAGTAAATTCTACACTCACCATGACCACATTGAGTATTTTGACATAGGCCTATATAATATTTTTTGAAAAGTGATTAAAGTTTGCAAAGTGAAACAATATTGGATAATGGACAAGAACATCTCTCCATACACAAGTATCCAGATGTACTTTCAACTTCAGTCTAGTTACACCAGGTCTCATCTGGGTACTTGTGTGCGGAGAGATGTTTGAAAATAAAGCCCTAGTGAAATTGCCCTATTAGTTTATGCAGATTTTTTTTTTTTGTATGATAACGTCTGCCGTTCATACTTAGTCCTTTCCCAGAATGCAATGCCAGGCTTCTGTAATTTATGTAGTCATTTTACATAGTTTATTTTGCCTAAACTATGACATTTCATGGCTGTTTTTATACTCCGCATTGTGCATAACATTCTCATAACCTAGCTAAAAATGTTAAAGGCAAAGTTAAATTCAGACTTTGGTTGAGGGTAAAGTTGTATCAAGTGAATGACAATCAGCCTCCCATAGAATCACAATCAATCAACATATTTGTTCATAAAATGTTTTTGTCTAAGTCATTACATTTACCATTTAGCCTACATCACACTAATAGCTATATATCTCACACAGCAGAACACAATTTTGTGTTGAATTGGAGGCCCCCAGTGGAAAGGGGTCACTTGACCTTTGCCCCCAGGGTCAGGTGACTCTTGAGGTTGTGAGTGCTGTAGGAATGGGTTCAAGGTCTGAGGAGTAGAGGCAACATGTCCAGACATGCTCCCTTCATAGGGTGACTGCAGGGAAAGGTTAAAGCCATAATGGTGTGTGTGGATATTGGGTTGTAGTGATTAATTGGTTGTGTGGATATTGGGTTGTAGTAACTAATTGGGTTGTAGTAACTAATTGGGTGTGTGGATATTGGGTTGTAGTAACTAATTGGGTGTGTGGATATTGGGTTGTAGTAACTAATTGGGTGTGTGGATATTGGGTTGTAGTGACTAATTGGGTGTGTGGATATTGGGTTGTAGTGACACCTGGTCAGAACTGCCTGCAGTCGACTCCTCTTGACCCACCAGCGACTGTCGGACCTCATCCACTCCTCTGGTTCATGGGAGTTAATTTATGATTGTCATATAGGTAAAAGAGAGGGAGAGAGTCAGAGGGGGAATGCCTGAAGGAGTGGCACTGGAGTGTGTGTGTGTGGAGTTTTTTTTATTTTACATAAATTCAGGTCAGATTTATTTTTCAATTTAACTGGGAGTGCAATTTTATTGAATTTGAATAATACCTATTTTACATCATTCACATGTCTGACTTGAAATGTAATCAACTGAGGTCTCTACACTAGTTGCTGGTATGGAAAATGTAGGTTATGGTGACACACATTTTTTCTTTATTACAATGTGCAGAACTGAGTCTGAAGCATTAATATTATTCAGGCAATAATGAACAGTTCTGTCGTGTGTGTGTGTGTGTGTGTGTGTGTGTGTGTGTGTGTGTGTGTGTGTGTGTGTGTGTGTGTGTGTGTGTGTGTGTGAGAGAGAGAGAGTGTATTTATATAGGGACCAGAATACATCCTCTGTACCTCAGACCTTAAATGTAGAAAATCAATGGAATTTAATTTTTGTTAATGTTATTTTTCATATTTTCAGCTTCATGAAATATAGGCTTGTTGCAGTTGAGTCCCAATCCTAAAACCTCCTTTGAAAGGGGGACAAATTTAAGTGACCTCATATCTAGGAGTCATTTGTGGTTTGCTGTGCTGCACATTTAGTTTTCGGTGGCTTTTTGACTCATTCTCTGAGAGATTGAGTGGTGACATTGCATCTGTTGCTAAATTCAGTATGAAGGAAACTGGGTTTCATCTTACTGTCTATGAATCCAAGTAGAAATGGGCTGGTCATCTTTTTGTTTGCATTTGATTGTTTTTGTACCTGTATCGCCCTTCTGAAAAATGATCAAGTTTGTCACAACAAACAGAAATCCATCAGTCATTAGTGTTCTAGCATGTCTTGGCCCACCTTGTCCAAATTAATATTGGGAGAGATGGTTTGTGTGTCTCCGTCCTGGTTAAGTTCACGGGGAGCCTATGTTCTATAGACACAATTTAGCAGGCATTAGCAATGCTCATGTAGCTTTTGTATATCATCCTTAACATGGAGTCCTGTACCAACGTGAAAACTATAAGATCTGAAATGGATAAGTTATGTAATACTGGAAATATTTTTGTGTGTAAGAGGGAGAGTGTAAAGGGACCAAGGGTTCACTTATCTCAAATTCAGACATGCATTCAGTATCAGCAGGTGTACTTTGCAATATATTTTGCTGAAATGACTTTTACGTTACGTCTTCTCATTGGTTGGTATAACTTGAGTGAATCTAATCTTGTTTGAAAATACTAGGCTAAATGTGTTACTATGTTTTTGAATGTTGTGTGATTTTAGGTAAGAGGTGTGTGTGTGTGTGTACACTTCTCTGCTCCTACCCTGTAATACAGAGGCCCATCTCCCAACATAGCACGGCGTTAACTCTGGGTTATTTCCTTATATACACCCACAGTCCTGTCCAAGATGACAGATGACGTCATTGTTTGTTAATCAGTATAAACACCTGTAGGGAATGGAAAACACCTATTATCTGCTCTACAATGTCTGATGCATTTCTCAAAAGGTTTATTTGAATCTCTGACAACATCCAGTTGTCGTTCAAGGTGGTGGTATTCCATGTCCTTTAGGATGCCTCTGTTTTACAGATTCATGGCTTTTTATTTAAACACATGTACATGCACCCTTTCTAATAAGTTACACCAATCATTTTTGAAAATGCTATCTCTGTCATGCCAGGGGGAAGTGGATCATCAACTAATTAATGGTCTTCGATGTACCTTTTTTTTAATCTGTTGGTGGTGTTGGGCAGCTGTTGAATTGTGCATTAGTGGTATTGGAGTGGTTATTGGACTTGATGAAATCAGCAGAAGCAAGTGATATTTGGAAACTAGGGTAACCATAATTGTGATGCAAGTTAATACCACACCATAACGCTTGTCACTTTAAACCCTGTTTGTATATGTTGCTGACCTGCCTTTCAATAGCTTCCCTTTTTGACCAGATGTGTGAATAAAACATCCTTCAACGTCCGTCAACCACGGTTTTCTTTTCCGTAGACTAAATGTTACTTAGCAGCGTTAGGGGCTATTCATTTTCAATAAGTGTCAAGTAACATTGACATTGAGACTTGATATTTATGTCCCTTTGTCATGCTATGGTTGTTGTCTCATAGTAGTACCTCTTCTGACTTTAGGGGATGGAGTGAGTAATATTGGATTCTGAGATCATTCATTTTAACTGAGCTCTTTCAAAATTAGCATTATTTTCTAAATGTATTGCAATTATCAGATTTGTTTTGTTGAGTAATTTAAGACACTAACATGTCTGAGGTTTCATATTGGTCAGTTCATTTTGGGAACAAAAAAGACTATGAAGATGAATGCTTTTCACTCTAACCCAAGACTTGGGGCCAGGTTTATAGACGTTGCACCATAATTTGGCTTAGTAAAACTGGCCCGGTTTCCCTTATAGGAACTGATTGAAACCGCATCTTCCCTTCAATTTAGCTGATCCGGACTCAATCTGCCATAATAAATAAATCTATATAGATCAATCACACACACGTACGTGACAGTTATAGAAGAGAAGTGTTTTTCCTTTATTTAGCTAATTACCTGACCTGACCCCATCCTTCCTGTGTTTTCAGATGGTTGGAGAGTCTTGGAGTTCCCTTCAGCCACAGAGACGATGTGTGTGTGAGTGAAAGAAAGATAGATATATATATATATATGAGAGGGGGGAGTTGGGTGTGTGTGTGAGAGAAAGAAAGATATATATATATATATATAATATATATATATATATATATGAGAGGGGAGTTGGGTGTGTGTGTGTGAGTGAAAGAAAGATATATATATATATATATATATATATATATATATATATATATATATATATATATATATATATGAGAGAGGGGAGTTGGGTGTGTGAGTGAAAGAAAGGTGTGTGTGTATATATATTAATATATATATAAATATGAGAGGGGAGTTGGGTGTGTGTGTGTGAGAGAAAGGGGATGTGAGAGAGAAAGGGGATGTGTGTGTGAGAGAGAAAGGGGATGTGTGTGAGAGAGAGAAAGGGGATGTGTTTGAGAGAGCAAGGAGGGGAGAGAGTGAGTCAGGATGAGTGTATGCAGGAGAGGGAGCTGGAGTCTGCGAGGATGTGTGAATGAGATGGAGCTGGTTGTGCTGTAGCAGCACAGAATGGTTTGTGGGTTACACAGAGATGCAGGCCATACTGTGCTGCAGC
This sequence comes from Oncorhynchus masou masou, assembly GCF_036934945.1. Taxonomy (NCBI): domain Eukaryota; kingdom Metazoa; phylum Chordata; class Actinopteri; order Salmoniformes; family Salmonidae; genus Oncorhynchus; species Oncorhynchus masou. The sequence goes on along the minus strand of NC_088240.1, from coordinate 14,117,963 downwards.
AGTAACGCCTGGACAGACGGGCATCTGTGGAACCATCCAGAAGAGTGTGTGTGTATGGGATCCACCTGCCTCGTCACTGGCTGCCTTGCTGTAGCAGCACGTAAATATTGGAGTTAAAACTACTGCTGAAGCCTCCAGTATTGCTCGTGCTGCTGAAGCAAAGCTGACCGCTCGCTGCGAGTCTGTCTGCATGCATCCCTCACGCGCAGTACGGGAGAACGATGCGCAGGAGGAGGAGGGGAGACACCGAGAGGGACGCAGTGTGTCATCTTTATGACAGGTACAGACATGAGGTTTTAAGTTGCTTTTGTCCATTTTATTTCCATTCTAATTCATTTTACAACTAGGACTGTTGTATTTTATAGTTCATTGCTTTGGAACATGTTCATGCATTTTTATATCCATTTGAACTATCTTTGCACATTAAATTACTTGTTTGCATGATTTAGTTGGCCCCATACTCCTTTACTTTTTTATGTAAACTCACATGTGCTGCATTTTCTAATAAACGTTTTGAAAGGGTGAACCTTTTATTTTATTCTCATGTTTCAGTCCTTGTAAGTTACCACACACAACTAGGCTACCATCCCTCTGGGCGCAGATGTCAGTCCAATGTCTAGTTTTGATTTACATTTGGATGAGTTGTCAACTAATGTGAAATCAACTAAATTAACCATGTCATTGGATTTAGGTTTTAAAATTTGGTGCGAAAAAAAAAAATGCTCTCAACTTGAATCTTTTTGCTAATCCAATTAGTTTTTGGGTGAGGGACGTAGGTTGAAATGTGGAAACAATGTTGATTTAACCAGTTTTTGCCCAGTCGGATGCTGTTTGTGTCCTTTCACGCCAAACAAACTCATGGGGTTATGCCAATAATTATCTTCAGAGAAAACCCAACTATTGAAATGATACAAATAAATTTCTCAATCTACCATATATTTGATCTCTATAAGGTGTATGTATAACTTGCACCAGCTCTTGTGAAAAATGTTCCACATTAGACCTATACCCTTACACTGCTGACTTAAGTTCACAAATCATCAGAGTATTATTTTATGCAAGGATAGGCCTGTGGGATTGGAACCTACCACCTGTGTAGGCCTAAAGCAAGCCACACTTGTCTAATTTGCATCAGTTCAATTTGAATGGTTAGCATATGTGGGCCTATTCAGAGGGTAAGTTTGCTTTTCTAGTTTTTATTTTTTATATTCCACACACTGATAATGTCAAGATCTGTTTTAATATGTATAGTAATTTAACCCTAGTTGAGGCTTTTGGGGGTGGTTGTCTTTTCAGCCAGAGTAAATGACCGTAGCCAAATGGCTAGATAACTGAATCCAATTTGGCCATTGGCCTATAAATTTTTAGCAAGCTATAGGCTGAAGATTTATAATCTTGTGTACAATTAGCCTAATATTTCTAGCATCTATCATCACTTTGCCAAACACTCGTGAATGTTACCTGCGAGCTTGTCATACGGCGAGTTTCACACCTTTCTACAGCGGTAAAGTCACCGGTCGTCCTATTTTCAATTGGGACAACCTGAAAAATCTGGGTGGGGCTCATGGGCAAACAGGAAGACTACCGCAGCGTAGCGGTCGCATGTAGGCCCATCATTAGCATAACTTTGATACAGGTCTAAAAAAGGTCCGTAATATTTTTGAGCCCATACGAGTTCCTGCAAGGCCATGCATGATCACACTCACCAAATGTAATCTGCAGAGAGGCTATAACACTTGGTCTATACTTTTCTGTCAATTGTTATTTAGATAGGTGAAATGTTTGCATGAAATTGGATGCTTGTTCAGCCTATCAGGGAACTTGGCCTAGCCTGTTTGAAATGTCCCAAATCTGTTTAAAAGCGGATAGTCTACATATTGGTTGTGCCAGCTAACATAGACAAAGGCTTTTAATAATCAGATTTTATAGAGGAATTTATCACTCATGTCCTAAACCCAGTCGCCAGTTATCAAGATGAGCCCAACTAGTCCATAGTCTAAAATCAGAGGATGAGATTTTCAGTCGAATGTCTTAACCAAACAACACCATCCCTATATTCTAGTGTGTATTTTACTATTGTGAAACTTCAGTAAATACATTTTCTCTGGCTTGATTTGGAACCACACATTTTGTGACAAGCAAATGACGCTGAGCGATGCAATGCCATTTGAAGGGAAAAGGGCTTATGAAACTGCCATGGACAGAAACCGAAAGTCATGGTTTTAGCAGTGCATGGGTTATGCTTGCATATCTTATTTTTAGGCTAATTGTAACTTTATTTTGCTATAAGAAAATAAAGCAAGGTGTTCCATTTTGTCTCTGGCAAATAGGCCTTAAGGCCTTAAGCACCTCACACATTGCGCTCTACCATCTCGAAAGTATGCACACGCAGCCCACGAGTTATGCTATATTTTAAATGCTACATATGAAAACAATCAATTATATCCTGAAATAAGACGATCGTTAAATTATTTTTGCAAACTTATTCACCAGAGGCGATAGCCTAAATTTCTCAGGGGACTTTATTGTAAACAGGCCGTAGGTATAGACTGCTTTACCTGCTCGAAAATAGTCCTATGCATTTATATTTTACTTCCCAACCTTTGTCACTGAAGGTTATTATCGAAAGAATATTATACTTTTTATTTAGGCTATTTTGGGTATTTTCTCTTCAAACTATTTTGAAGAGCACCCATTTCGTTTTATTAATTCCTATTCACATAGTCAAATGTATTTTAATAATCTGCCAAATGACTTTGCCATGCTTTATGTTGTGCAATTACTTAATAATATTTAGTTAAAGGCCTATTTAGGCTACGTCTTACAATGCCTTTGAAATATAACATTTTGTATTTTTGATTTTTGGGAATCCAAAAGTGTTTGCCAGGCATTCTGTATAGTATCTCGTTGCTCATTTGATTTCATCTGGTCAGCTATAGGCTACCAATAATTTGTTAATGTTTTATTCTAGCCATGCATTCACATGTTCCTTCATATGAGACAAATCATTTTACTTTAGAAATTATACAATTCACTAGTCAGATTTATGGAGAGGAATTGTAGGCTATAGCTATTGTAATATATTCTTAAACCCCTGATGTTTATCATAATAGTACTGTAATATAATTTATTTGGTCGATAACGTTTTGGGGTCTAAATATGACTTCAGTGGCTTATTTAATTGCAAAGAGGCCTTTCGGAGCCACAGTTCTGTGGATTGCGCGCCATAGACCATTAGGGTAGCCCTTTATGCTATTCCCACGGAATATTATTCAATATGTTGAATTTCGTTGCATTTTTAAGCGTTAATAGGAAGTGTTAGAAAAATACGGTAGGCCTACGATAATCATTATATAAGATCGTTATGCATGCTGGCACCAAGTCGGTCATCATGCCATCACCCAATATTTTGGGTGTATTTAGATAAATGCATCGATTGCCAAATTTCATAATATCAGTATATGTATTTATTTGAAGTAGCCTATTAGATATTATTTAGTTATTATAGTAAAGAGAAAGACAACTTTACATTTTCATCCGTTATTTGCCTGGTAACAGTAGGGCTATATATAGCCTAGGCCTATACATGCCGTGACGTTGGTACTGAATTCTGGTCGGTGCTTACATCAGGTTTTTGTTGTGGTCTGATCCTGGGATTTCCATCAGGATTTCGTTCCTTCAGAAAAATTAAAACCGCACATGTCCAATGGATGCAATGCCCAATTTTCATTAAAACGTATGGCCCAATGTAGGCCTATATTGTTGCTTCTAGACAATGTTGCATATGGGATGGATCTATTGAGTATAGCCTGTTAAAGTAAGAATTGCTCTTCCGTCATCTACTTGCAACATGCATAGACTGCATAACGGGCCAGTCGGCAAACTATGGCCATATGACAATCCGTGGCATTCAATGTTGCGTACACATTGACATTCACTGGGAGAGTTGATTAAATCAATTTAATCCCATACATGTTTAATTAGTTGTTCTAAATGGAATTTAATAATTAGATTTGGCTCATTGCCTTTCAATTTTGCACAAAAAAAATGTATAGGCCCAATGCATACGGCCAAAAAACAATCGTCATTCTGGTCATAACGTAACCTAGGCCTAAAGGCCAATACATCATGTTTTTGAATAATGCAAATTAAGTTACTATATGATATATTTAGACAAGCGAAGCCGTTTTTTTCTATAGGCCTAGTTATGCAACATTGAACCTTGGCCCCGTGGAGGTTAAATCGCGCAGTGATGACCGATCCACGGGGAAGACAAACATCAAACGAGCATTTGAACGCCTGTGCAGGTGCATGGTATTTCATGTCACGTGAGCAGTGTGCAGGCACACCAATTGAAGCTTCATTTATGACCTTGACCGTAAAGTAGCCTACACGTGCGAAAAAAAGTGCCTCCACAATTTGTGAAATCCCCTCAGTCACTCAAAAATAAAGATGAAGGAAAAGACCAAATTTTTTGTTTTATTAGGCAAAAAACGAGTCTGGTGACAGGGTATGAGGCATTATGACAACTCAACAGATGGTCAATTAAAGTAAGGCAAAAATAAACGACAGCACTTAAACTCGATGTAAATATTAGGCCTATTCTACCATCTAGCCTGTGGAATGTATAGTAAAAGAAATCTCCTGAGGTGCCAGACTGACCTGTGTGATCGATCTTATGGCTTGGAGAAGGATGGATGGTGTTTCTGGTCAGAGTTGATGCTTAACATTCACCAGAATAGCGTTCTCAAATGACAACATGTAATGTACTGCAATAGTGTTTTCATTTGACTTAGTGTTGTATGGTTGTTCTACGTTTAGATCATATATATATTCACAAAGCATGATACATATGTGCTTCTAAATACTTGAATAGCTTTCTAGTGTTTGCTATAAATCTACTTATAGCATGGACATTGCTTGCTTTAGATCCATGTAGCAAAAATAACACTCGGGAAATCTAAAGAAATGTACAATGGCTAAGAAATTCGCTAGTTGTTTTACAAGGCGGTCAAGAAAATCGGCAGGTGTCTTAAAGAGGTTCGGGATACAGTTCAGAAACGCACCCACCAGGCAACGCAGGCATCCACTACCTCTCCCCAGCACTGCCACGCACCGTGAGCCAGTTCCAGCCATCCAGACAGCACTGGCAGGTAGACATGGCCGAGCGAGGAGATTTGGGCTGATACCGCGGTCAGGCTGTCCGGCTGCAGAAGGACCAGAGCGCATAAAAGGCACACAAAAAACACGACCACTCTCCCCAGCGCTCTGCCGCCGGAATGCGGGGTCGTTGAGCTATACACGCCACTCTCGTGCGGAACGGAGAGCTTGTCCACATCTTTGAGCTTCATCGAGTCCCAGTTTTTGACGTCAAAATTCCTGACCAGGGGACCGACGTCCATGTCTGTCCGGGAGGGCAGCGGAGTTTCCCGGACAACGCGCAACTTCTCCCTGAACTTCTGCATCTGCTCGAGAAAGCAAAGGGGGTCGGTCACATTCCTGAAGGACTCGGCGATGCTGAGAGCGCGCTTCTGCTCCACCAACGCATCGCTCAATTTATTGATCTCTGGGTCGTAGGCTTGCATCACCACCAACTTCAGCGTCTCAAAATCTGAGAGGATCTCGTTCTTTTTGTGGTCCAGGGCGTTGATCAGTTTGACAAAATATTCGGTTACTTTCTCTGCGTCCCTGGAAACTAACTGGAGCGCCTTTTTCTTACTGGCTTCCAGTGTCTCCAGGCAGGATAGAATATCCGTGCTGTGCCAGCTCTCCACTCCCTGGGACAGCTCCTCAAATGCGGATTTCTCCTGCTTGTACGCGTCTTCCAGGGCACAGAATGTATGTCCTTTATGGTCGTCAGTTGTTGCACAAAATCCACAAATAAGTTTCAAGTCTGTGGCACAGAATATATTAAGCGGTTGACCACTGTGGTGTTTGCACAGGGCCATCCTGGGCAACACTCTGATTTGGTTGTATTTCTCAACGATTCCACGTAACGAGTAGTTGATCTGAAGGCTGTTTATGCCGTTTTGAGGAGTCTCCTTGCGGCAACTGGGGCATTTGAACGGGGGTCTCCAAACAGGTCCTCGGTTGTTCCCCTCCAGAATCCCCTCCAAGCACTTCTTGCAGAAGCTGTGTGAGCACGGCAGAACTCGGGGGTCCTCAAAGAGACAGCAGCAAATTGGGCAAGTCAGGTCCTCCTCTAGAAGCTCCATGGTGTTCTGAAATAAAATACAACCAGGATTGAGTGGCGAATAAATCGAAAATAATAGATCAATACACTATCCGTCAGTTAAACATACCCGTTTGTTTAGCTACATCACCCAACAGCGCAATAATTCACAGGTAGTGATGGTGGAAATGCACATCAATAGAATTACGCATGACAACACTTTGGATAAAACGCACAGACTATCCACTCCAGCGACTGGTGTTAAAATTCAGCCACCCTAAAAAAGGAAAATGAGGTGTCGATGTACCCGCGTAAAATATGAAAATAGAAAGCGCAGTGGAACATCATGCCTGGATGTATAGACTATTTGGCTACAGTGAAAAACCTATCGCAACAGTCCCTATTTGTTTTTCCTATGTTCAACGACCTAGTTTAGTGTTCACACTCGATGTTTTTTTTTTATGAGACGGGATATCACGCAATCACGACACAGCCGTTTCATCCAACTGGTCTATATATAGATGAGATGGTAACGACTAAGTTCCCACTCACTTTCGATTTGACTTCTGATTTAATGTTAATAGCCTGCTGAAACGTATCCTTAGCAATATAAGCTATGCTGCATAAACACAAACTTCCACCAACGATTACCACTCAGTATAAACAAGTTTCAGTCTATAAATTAGATCACACACGAGTATGTCCTATTGGCACGGTATTGAGGATGGTTATGACAGCTTTTGAAAGCGTATAGCAACATGCAACTGGACAAAAAAAAACACTTACCAGCTGCTGAGACGCACAGTGCAACGCAATCATGGCGCTTGTTGCTGTGCAGACTTCGCCCTTTCCGGGAGAAAAAATTAACCATTTCATGACCACAGCACTACACTAGCGAACCTTCCAGCTCCAAATAGCGCGCACTATAGTACGCGCCTGATACAGTGGCGCGCAGAAAGTAAAAACATCTCAGTGATATTAATGGCAGCGTTTTTTTAAGTACATATTTTTTTTATTTTAAAGAACAAGATGCGTTTTATTTTTCAGTAGGAACAATATAGAGGATCCCTTCAAATTGGAGAGGGGAGGCGGGCTGTTGCTATGCAAAACATTTTTACAGCGTGAAAGATTGTCAACCATTAGGTTCTTAGTCACCCGGATTTTGATCACTGCCGCTATCGCACCATTTGTATACGTCATTATGAACTTGAAGTAACGTTAATCGATTCTTAAGTGTGAAGTTTGAACGTCAGGCAATAGTGCATGTCAATTTGCATTGTAATTTTCATCCCCACTGATACCCAGTGCATGGATACAAAGTAGCCTATTGGAAGTGCTCTCAAAAGACTTGGTGATAGGCTACTGAACTGGCTCCTTTTTTAACTGACGACATGTAGGCCTACCCAGCAACAATATTGGTGCTCATTACAGACATTTGCCCCGTTATTTGATCCCAGATGGAATTCCCACTCTACACACATTTGATCATGCCATGTGTACCAAGCTTGACACATTGATAACCAATTGCTACTAAGTCACGTGTAAAAAAAAAATCATTTTGACCTTGATTTTCTTCCCTTGTTTCCATGCCATCAGGAGTCGCTGCTTTATAAGCAATGTGATTGGACGCATTGGAAAGGAGCGCATATATGGCTCATGGCACTGTGGTATGACGGCCACCAGGTGTCGCTGGTTCATTATGATGGTAGTTTTCTCATGAGCTCCTTCAGCTCTTGTTGACTTCTTCGGCGTGACTATTTCCGGGTAATATTTTAGCACAAGAATGGCTGCACTGTTTACGTGTTGTCTGGGATGCTGCGGAGATGGGGGAACGGGGCATATTCCCCTCAAAGAAATGCCTAACGTCCAGTTAGACACGCATCATATGGGTGAGAGGAAATATTTCTGACGGTTCGTTGTTTTAAGCTGGAAATCTTCGAGAGAATGGCGATGGGGTTGACCTAGCTACTGTTCAGCTGGCTGTTTTTGACAACGCCGTCGTAAATAAAATACTAATATAGATGTTTTTCTTGTACAGGCACGGATGTGGTCATCGTGAAGAGTGGCCGGAGAATATGTGGCACCGGGGGTTGCCTCGCCAACGCTCCCCTGCACCAAAACAAGAGTTACTTTGAGTTCAAGATCCAGTCCACAGGTAATGATTGAACATGCGTCCATGTAACGTTAACGTTACTGTCCACCTGCCTGTCTTTGTGTGGGAGATCAAATGGATAAGGAACTATGGGGAATATCATTTGGTGTGCGCGCATCAGGCAGGGTAGCTTTGGGACGTAACATCGGAAGTTTGTATAATATAATAACAATTCCCCGAGTTGTGATTCACTCTGGTGGCTGGTAACGGGAAATTACCTTAACTTTACAATATAGCCGACATCACCAAAAAAAACGGTCTGTCAACAAAATATGTATAATATCTAGAAACTATTACTTACCAGATGTAAAGTGTGTCACTCGCTATAAAATGGACGTCTGAATCCAACTTTTGTCCTTGGTGACTTTTCGTAACAGGTTAGGATAAGACAGGTCTACAGCTACAATATGACGATGGTCATGGCTATAATGGACTTTGGTCATCGGGTCTAACGGTCATCTTGCGCTGAACTGCGCATGTGCACGCCTTCAAATCAAAGGCACTCCTTCGGTGTAAGTTGTTTTTGACAAATGAAAACGTGTCAGTTTTTCACGAGGTTTGAGTAGTGGCATGTTCAACGACATTTTCTTGAATCTAGGTTGTGCCTTTAGATTGAGAAAATGAACAACCTAAGGAATAATTTTATTTTATTTCTTATTGACTTTCCAAACCCTGGCCTGTTTGGCCTTGAAGTGGAGGAGGACCTGTTGGACTGTATGTTCTGAGTGTTTTCTGAGCACAATGTGTTCTCTCCCAGGTGCTTGTAAGGGCACATATGACAGACAGTTAGGATTCCAGCTGAGGTGGTTTAATAACCTTGATTCACATAAAGCAGGAATTGCACAGCACAGAGTATGTGTTAAAGCACAAGGTATTGTTTAAATTGTTTTAACCAAGAGTGTGTGTGGTTCTGAAAAAAAAGGAAATGACATACAATAGTAAATGACCGGTAATAGTAATAGTAAATGGCCGGTATAAGTAATAGTAATAGTAAATGGCCGGTATAAGCTTAATACAACCTCCAATTACATGATCTGTAAAGAATACGGCTACAATAGGTTATGTGCTGCACAGGACAACACGGCTGTGACTTCACTAATGAAAGATCAGATGGGTGCAGCCACACAGCACCATGATCCTCACACAACTGCATATATATATTATATATGCAGGCACCAAACCAGTCAGAAGTTTGGACACACCTACTCAAGGCTTTTTATGTCTTTTACTATTTTCTACATTGTAGAATAATAGTGAAGACATGAAAACTATGAAATAACACAGATGGAATCATGTAGTAACCAAAAAAGCATTAAACAAATCTAAATATGTTTTATATTCTTCAAAGTAGCCACCCTTTGCCTTGATGAGAGCTTTGCACATGCTTGGCATTCTCTCAACCAGCTTCACGTGGAATGCTTTAGCAACAGTCTTGAAGGAGTTCCCACATATAATGAGCACTTGTTGGCTGCTTTTTCTTCAATCTGCGATCTTAACTCATCCCAAACCATCTCAATTGGGTTGAGGTAGGTTGATTGTGGAAGCCAGGTCATCTGATGCAGCACTATCACTTTTCTTCTTGGTCAAATAGCCCTTACACAGCCTGGAGGTGTGTTGGGTCATTGTCCTGTTGAGAAACAAATGATAGTCCCATTAAGCTCAAACCAGATGGGATGGTGTATCGCTACAGAAGGCTGTGGTAGCCATGCTGGTTAAGTGTGTCTTGAATTCTAAATAAATCACTGGCAGTATCACTAGCACCCCCACACCATCACACCTCCTCCTCAATGCTTCACGGTGGGAACCACAAATGCAGAGATCATTCATTCACCTGCTCTGCGTCTCACAAAGACACAGCAGTTGGAACCAAAATCTCAAATTTGGACTCATCAGACCAAAGGACAGATTTCCACCTGTCTAATGTCCATTACTTGTGTTTCTTGGCCCAAGCATGTCTCTTCTTATTATTGGTGACCTTTAGTATCAATCAAATGTAGGAAGGGCGTTATAAATACATCTGCTGATGTCACAAAGTGCTGTACAGAAACCCAGCCGAAAACCCCAAACACCAAGCAATGCAGGTGTAGAAGCACGGTGGCTTAACTCCCTAGAAAGGCCAGTAGTGGTTTCTTTGCAGCAATTCGACCATGAAGGCCTGATTCTCCTCGGAACAGTTGATGACGAGTAGTCTGTTACTTGAACTCTGAAACATTTATTGGGCTGCAATTTCTGAGGCTGGTACATGTAATGAACTTATCCTCTGCAGCAGTGGTAACTCTGGGTCTTTCCTGTGGCGGTCTTCATGAGAGCCAGTTTCATCATAGCGCTTGATGGTTTTTGCGACTGGACTTGAAGAAACTATCAAAGTTCTTGAATTGGTCCATATTGACGGACCTTCATGTCTTAAAGTAATGACGGACTGTCGTTTCTCTTGGCTTATTTGAGCTGTTCTTGCCATAATATGGATTTAGCCCTAAAAAATGCCGTCTTCTGTTGTGTGAAATTCATAGATTATTGCCTACTTATTTAAATTGACTGATTCCCTTATTTGAACTGTAACTCAGTAAATTTGTTGGATGTTGCGGTTTTTTATATTTTTGTTCAGTACAGTTACTTCTTTCTCAGAGATCATCCAGCGTGCATCTACTTCACATCACCGGTGGGCGGCGCTGCAGCCCTCCTATGATGAACTCATATTTATTCTCCATAGTCTTTCATACAGGTGTGTTTCGCAAGCATTCCCGGAAGTCGCTCTCAGATTTTAGCTAACCCTATTTCAAACTAACCTAATTATCCAAACCTGAACCTAAATCACTTCCTGTCATAGCTCTATACCACTTAGTCAAAACCCTGCTTCCGCTAGATGGCTCTCTTATCCTTACGTCGTTTGTCATTCGCATTAAACCAGACAGGAAGAGGCGACGCGAAAGGGTTTACTCTGTCCAAAAACTGTCTGTATGGAGGTCAATGAGTATCGATCTTGGTCAACAAATGTAATTTCTAATTTGCCACCTGGGGCTTATTTGATCAAATATACGTTATGTAATGGTTAGGTTGTTATGAATGTACTGATAAGTGGACGCACATGGCATTTCGGCAACGTTGTGCCTGTTCACACTTATCTGTCCTTTCATTGGCTATAATGGTCCCACCTGGTGTTGCCTCCGCTCGCCTGCCTTCCATCTTTGAGGACAGGGATGTATATTGTTAGTGTCACTCGACCATCTTGTTAAAATAATATACACTATTTTATTGAACTGCACGGCTGGTAATACACTTGTCCCCCGGCGACCGGTTCGTACATAAAACATCCTCCATTCAGTCTGGAGAAGTAGTTTCCTTAATGGAATGTTCCGCCGGCTAAAAAAGGCTGGGAGAATATGCATACCGTTTTAACAAAACACATTTGTTCACCACAATGCTAGAGTGGCTAATGCTACTTGCTGCGCTGAATTGGAATATTGTGTTTTGTTAAGACAGTATGCATATTAACAATTGTTTAGGTTGGCGGGCCATTAAATCAGGTTAAGGAGGAGAATGACGCATTTGCAGCCTGAATGGATGATGTTTTATGTACAGGGGACACGAGTGTATTTACTACCAGCTCTGCAGTTTAATGCAGAACGTCGATGACAAACGACGTAAGGATAATAGCGCCATCTGGCGGAATCAGGGCTACAGGCAGAGGAGATTCCCCTCGGTCCACTCCAGTGGTTCTTGGATTTACAGTACACAGCCTCCACTGGGGGTACGTGTGGGTAGAAGTCTACATACTTACTGTCCTGAACCAGCCTGGTTACACACCAACAATAGTTGCTGGAAGCGATACTGGAAAGCAAAAAAAGCCAGTCCAAGCTAGCCAAAACATTGACTAGAAGGAATGCTCTCCTCGTAGTCGAAATGACCATATACCAATATAGTTCCACCTCCTGAACTTCAAATAAAATGGTTTGAAGACCAGCACTGTACGGTTTGTGTTGGCAAGCTTGTTTTTAAAGGTTCTGACATCTGTGTGCAGGTATATGGGGGATAGGTGTGGCAACTCAGAAGGTGAACCTGAACCAGGTCCCCATGGGGCAGGACATCAACAGCCTTGTCCTGAGGCATGATGGCTCAATGTATCACAACAACGAGGAGAAGAACCGCCTCCCTGCCAATAGCCTTCCACAGGAGGGGGACATTGTGGTGAGTGGACTGGTCTGGTGTAGTGCAACTAAGCCTGTTGTATACATATACTCAAGGTTTTTATTAAAGCGTTAATGAACATGCTCTATAACATCTCTAACAAAGCAAGGAAAGCACATGGCATAGTTGAAACACAGCAATATTATTATCTTCTGATAAAAGGGAGTCCAACACCAACTACATAGGCAAAAAAAGGAATGCGAACATCTTACTTACTCAGTAACGCATCCATGTTATACAGAGAAAAAAAACATTAGTCTTTAGCTTTAAACTACACAATAAACATGTTCTCCAAACACTACACAGTCATGCTTGCAGTCAGAGCGGAAGAGGTGTAGTGGGTGGGTCCACTCCTGTCAACCTGTCCACGTAGGAAACGGTGATAAGCAGGTCAATAATGAAATGGCCTGCCTTTGGGACAACAACTCCCATTGTTCGGTCGGTGATGAATTAGTATCTCTGTTCCAGTCCATTAGGTTGTCACACTGATTCTGGACAGGTGAGGCTACTTAAGGTGTTTTGGAGGAAGTCCCACCTCTATAGAGGTAGATTGGGCCAGGTCAGAGATCAAATAGAGTTGTATAAGTCACATGCGTCGAATACAACAGTGAATGCTTACTTACGAGCCCCAACAATGCAGTTTAAAAAATACGGCTAAGAATAACAAATAAAAGTTACAAGTAGTTAAAGATCAGCAGTAAAATAACAATAGGGAGACTATGTACAGAGTCAATGTGTGGGGGCACTGGTTAGTTGAGGTAATATGTACATGTAGGTAGAGTTATTAAAGTGATTATGCATAGATGATAACAGAGTAGCAGTGGTGTAAAAGAGGGGGAGAGGGGGGACAATGTAAATAGTCTGGGTAGTCATTTGATTAGGTGTTCAGGAGTCTTATTGCTTGGGGATAGAAGCTGTTTAGATGCCTCTTGGACTTGTACATAATGAAGAGATGCTCATGTCTCTGCCCAGTAGGAGTTGCTGTCCCAAAGTCAGGAAGGCAGGCGACAAGCTTAGGTCCAAAATAAACCCATAGAAACACATTGGGCTTATTTTGGCAAGAGTGAAACCTTTTGATTGACCTCTTCCTCTCTGGACAGGCTAAGGGGAAATTCAGCCAGAAGATGTACAGGGAATCTAATCAGTTGTTTTTTCGTCTCAGGGCATCACATATGACCATGTGGAGCTGAATCTCTATCTGAATGGGAAGAATATGCACTGTCCAGCTTCAGGGATCAGAGGCACCGTGTTCCCAGTGGTTTATGGTGAGTGTGTGTGTGTGTGTACACAGCTGCATGCACAGGGACCTTCATGGTCCAAACATACCAAGACAGTCGTGAAGAGGGCACGACAAAACCTTTCCCCCCTCAGGAGACTGAAAAGATTTGGCATGGGTCCCCAGATCCTTAAACGGTTCTACAGCTGCGCCATCGAGAGCGTCCTGACCGGTTGGATCACCGCCTGGTATGGCAACTGCTTGGCGTCTGACTATAAGGCGCTACAGAGGGTAGTGAGGACGGCCCAGTACATCACTGGGGCCAAGCTTCCGGCCATCCAGGACCTATATAATAGACGGTGTCAGAGGAAAGCCCATAAAATTGTCAGAGACTTCAGTCACCCAAGTTATAGATTTATTTCTCTGCTACCGCACAGCAAGTGGTACTGGAGCGCCAAGTCTAGGACCAAAAGGCTCCTCAACAGCTTCTACCCCCAAGCCATAAGACTGCTGAACAATTAATAAAACCGCCACTGGACAATTTACATTGCTGCTACTCGCTGTTTTATTATTTATGCATGGTCACTTCACCCCTACCTACATGTACACATTACCTCAACTAGCCTGTACCCCTGCACACTGACTCCGTACCAGTGCCCCCTGTATTTAGCCTCATTATTCTTATTGTGTTACTTTTTATTATATTTTTTACTTCAGTCTACTTGGTAAATATTTTTTTAAACTCTTCTTGAACTGCACTGTTGGTTAAGGGCTTGTAAGTCAGCATTTCACGGTCAAGTCTACACTTGTTGTATTCAGCGCATGTGACATGTTGATTTGATTCTTACTTTCTCAGGAGGGAAAACTACCAATATCAAAGTTTTATTCATATTTTGTTATTTCTCTTAACTTGTATTAACATCATATATGTTAACCCTTGCTCTCCATTTTGTTAATTCCCAGTGGAAAACAATGCCTAGGAAATCTGCCCCTGAAATATTTATGGTTCTATTTTTCTGCCACAAGAGGGCAGTAAGTACACAGCTGAAACTGACATCCTTCCTTTTGGTAGCATATGATGTTAAGGTAATTTAATACTACTGTTTATTTGCTGTTGCTGGCACACAGGGTTTCCCATGTGGTTTCTAACGCTGAAGTGCTAAATTGAGATCCAGTCAGTGAGTTATACCTGCTAAAGTATCCTACTGAACACTGACTTGTTGATTTGATCTTTCTCTTCTGTCCCAGTGGATGACAGCGCCATCTTAGACTGCCAGTTCAGTGACTTCTACCATACGGCGCCGCAAGGCTTTGAGAAGATTCTGTTCGAGCAGCAGATTTTCTGACCAGCACCTCATTATACCTCCAGGCCTTTACACACACACAACCCTCAGCGCTCCTTGTTGCTCCGCAGAGATCTGTGACCCACACCCTCGTTCCAGCTGGTTTGAGTGTCCCTCTGTATGTGTTCTGGTTACTCTGCTTTAAAGCTGTTCTGGGTCCAGTTGGTTTAGCTCTTGGTTGATGCCAACACTGGAGCAGTAAGAAAATTGATCCCAAGTCAGCAGTGAAGGGCATTGAGTAGCCAAAGTGGTGTGTGGGTGGGTGTGTGTGTGTGTGCATTTGCAGCTGAAAGATAGTCAAGTTAGTCAATATTGCTTTGCTTCAGTTGTAATCATCCTGCATTGCAACAATTTGTTATAGTTGCTGCTTCTTTCTGAAAAGAGTTTAAAGAATGTTTGTGTTGAGTCTGCCAGTATTGTTGTGCAATCACTATACATGTCCATTGGTCTGGACAAGAAGCCATGTTGAGTGTTCTTTACTGCTACCTATATATGGTTTGATTATGGAATCTCAATGAACTCTTAATGCCATATTGATATGTGGGGGCATACACACCCCAAAATATATATACAAATTGTATTTGTTTATAGCTGACACTAATGTTCGATGTTTTGTTTCCCTAATAATTGACATTGATTTAGTTATTCGTATTTAGATTTTTCATATTTTGATCATGATCTGTCATTTAAAATAATTTGTCACGGCTCTGATGGTTATTCCAAATTGGGGTTGGGTAGGTTACTTTCTGAATGTAATCCTTTACAGTTACTAGTTACCCGTCAAATTCTAATCAGAGGCGCAACTTTTGGATTGCCCAAACTCCGTAACGTATTCTGATTACTTCTGGATTACATTCCTTTTAAGAGGTGTTAGAAAATGTGGAAGTAATCCAAGAAGTAATCTAGTTTTTCTAAATTATCTGTGATCTTACAACAGTTTTGCTGTTACTCCCCAACTCTGTATTTGTGGATGTGACATTGTCCTACCCTACTTTATTTCAACCGTCAGTTGAACACATGTCTCCTTTTGAAGTTTGAAAACTGTCTCAAATGTTAAACGCTTGTTTTAGTTTGCACTAATGAGATGTATGTTGAATATTAACCCACACCTGAATACTTATTGTCTAATACAATAAAGAAACTTGTCTCTAGAAGCATTTAACTATTTTGGAACTCATTGATTTAATAGTATGTGGGTGTTTTAGAAAAGGTTAAACATTCGGCTTAAACAAATTGGGGCTAAGCTTTTGGCACAACACCTAACGGTGCTTTCACACTTGGTCACTTTCAGACAATTTTTGCGAACTCAGTGCGGTTCGCTTCTTTCTTTGTACAGTGTGAACACTCCAAAGGAACTCAGACCGCTCAAAAGAGCCACCGAACTGAACTGAGACCATCTTGAGATGTGGTCTGAGTTTGATTTGCTTGAATTCTGCAGTCCGGTTCCTTTTTATTAGGACAATGTGAACGCAAAGCTCCCCAGGTTCACTTGTCATTATTCCCACCCGAGACTGCTGCAACCCTGTTTCCCCTGCCATAAACCCTGACACACTAGACTGCTGCAACCCTGTTTCCCCTGCCATAAACCCTGACACACTAGACTGCTGCAACACTGTTTCCCCTGCCATAAACCCTGACACACTAGACTGCTGCAACCCTGTTCCCCCTGCCATAAACCCTGACACACTAGACTGCTGCAACCCTGTTTCCCCTGCCATAAACCCTGACACACTAGACTGCTGCAACCCTGTTTCCCCTGCCATAAACCCTGACACACTAGACTGCTGCAACCCTGTTTCCCCTGCCATAAACCCTGACACACTAGACTGCTGCAACCCTGTTTCCCCTGCCATAAACCCTGACACACTAGACTGCTGCAACCCTGTTTCCCCTGCCATAAACCCTGACACACTAGACTGCTGCAACACCTGCAACCCTGTTTCCCCTGCCATAAACCCTGACACACTCCCCTGCCATAAACCCTGACACACTAGACTGCTGCAACACCGTTCCCCCTGCCATAAACCCTGACACACTAGACTGCTGCAACCCTGTTTCCCCTGCCATAAACCCTGACACACTAGACTGCTGCAACCCTGTTTCCCCTGCCATAAACCCTGACACACTAGACTGCTGCAACCCTGTTTCCCCTGCCATAAACCCTGACACACTAGACTGCTGCAACCCTGTTTCCCCTGCCATAAACCCTGACACACTAGACTGCTGCAACCCTGTTTCCCCTGCCATAAACCCTGACACACTAGACTGCTGCAACCCTGTTTCCCCTGCCATAAACCCTGACACACTAGACTGCTGCAACCCTGTTTCCCCTGCCATAAACCCTGACACACTAGACTGCTGCAACCCTGTTTCCCCTGCCATAAACCCTGACACACTAGACTGCTGCAACCCTGTTTCCCATAAACCCTGCCATAAACCAACTGATAAACCCTGACACACTAGACTGCTGCAACCCTGTTTCCCCTGCCATAAACCCTGACACACTAGACTGCTGCAACCCTGTTTCCCCTGCCATAAACCCTGACACACTAGACTGCTGCAACCCTGTTTCCCCTGCCATAAACCCTGACACACTAGACTGCTGCAACCCTGTTTCCCCTGCCATAAACCCTGACACACTAGACTGCTGCAACCCTGTTTCCCCTGCCATAAACCCTGACACACTAGACTGCTGCAACCCTGTTTCCCCTGCCATAAACCCTGACACACTAGACTGCTGCAACCCTGTTTCCCCTGCCATAAACCCTGACACACTAGACTGCTGCAACCCTGTTTCCCCCATAAACCCTGCCATAAACCCTGACACACCCTAGACTGCTGCAACCCTGTTTCCCCTGCCATAAACCCTGACACACTAGACTGCTGCAACCCTGTTTCCCCTGCCATAAACCCTGACACACTAGACTGCTGCAACCCTGTTTCCCCTGCCATAAACCCTGACACACTAGACTGCTGCAACCCTGTTTCCCTGCCATAAACCATAAACCCTGACACACTAGACTGCTGCAACCCTGTTTCCCCTGCCATAAACCCTGACACACTAGACTGCTGCAACCCTGTTTCCCCTGCCATAAACCCTGCCATAAACCCTGACACACTAGACTGCTGCAACCCTGTTTGACCACTAGACTGCTGCAAAAAACCCTGACACACTAGACTGCTGCAACCCTGTTTCCCCTGACTGCTGCAACCCTGTTTCCCCTGCCATAAACCCTGACACACTAGACTGCTGCAACCCTGTTTCCCCTGCCATAAACCCTGACACACTAGACTGCTGCAACCCTGTTTGCAACCCTGTTTCCCCTGCCATAAACCCTGACACACTAGACTGCTGCAACCCTGTTTCCCCTGCCATAAACCCTGACACACTAGACTGCTGCAACCCTGTTTCCCCTGCCATAAACCCTGACACACTAGACTGCTGCAACCCTGTTTCCCCTGCCATAAACCCTGACACACTAGACTGCTGCAACCCTGTTTCCCCTGCCATAAACCCTGACACACTAGACTGCTGCAACCCTGTTTCCCCTGCCATAAACCCTGACACACTAGACTGCTGCAACCCTGTTTCCCCTGCCATAAACCCTGACACACTAGACTGCTGCAACACCGTTCCCCCTGCCATAAACCCTGACACACTAGACTGCTGCAACCCTGTTCCCCCTGCCATAAACCCTGTCACACTAGACTACTGCAACACTGTTTCCCCTGCCATAAACCCTGACACACTAGACTACTGCAACCCTGTTCCCCCTGCCATAAACCCTGACACACTAGACTACTGCAACACCGTTCCCCCTGCCATAAACCCTGACACACTAGACTACTGCAACCCTGTTTCCCCTGCCATAAACCCTGACACACTAGACTACTGCAACACCATTCCCCCTGCCATAAACCCTGACACACTAGACTACTGCAACACTGTTTCCCCTGCCATAAACCCTGACACACTAGACTACTGCAACCCTGTTTCCCCTGCCATAAACCCTGACACAGACTAGAACTACTGCAAAACCCTGACCACTAGACTGCTGCAACCCTGTTTCCCCTGCCATTCCCCTGCAACCCTGTGCCATAAACCCTGACACACTAGACTACTGCAAAACCCTGTTTCCCCTGCCATAAACCCTGACACACTAGACTGCTGCAACCCTGTTTGCCCCTGCCATAAACCCTGACACACTAGACTGCTGCAACACCTGTTTCCCCTGCCATAAACCCTGACACACTAGACTACTGCAACACTGTTTCCCCTGCCATAAACCCTGACACACTAGACTGCTGCAACCCTGTTTCCCCTGCCATAAACCCTGACACACTAGACTACTGCAACCCTGTTTCCCCTGCCATAAACCCTGACACACTAGACTACTGCAACCCTGTTTCCCCTGCCATAAACCCTGACACACTAGACTGCTGCAACCCTGTTTCCCCTGCCATAAACCCTGACACACTAGACTGCTGCAACACTGTTTCCCCTGCCATAAACCCTGACACACTAGACTGCTGCAAGACTGTTTCCCCTGCCATAAACCCTGACACACTAGACTACTGCAACACCGTTTTCCCTGCCATAAACCCTGACACACTAGACTACTGCAACACCGTTTCCCCTGCCATAAACCCTGACACACTAGACTACTGCAACACCGTTCCCCTGCCATAAACCCTGACACACTAGACTGCTGCAACCCTGTTTCCCCTGCCATAAACCCTGACACACTAGACTACTGCAACACCGTTCCCCTGCCATAAACCCTGACACACTAGACTACTGCAACACCGTTCCCCCTGCCATAAACCCTGACACACTAGACTGCTGCAACACTGTTTCCCCTGCCATAAACCCTGACACACTAGACTACTGCAACCCTGTTCCCCTGCCATAAACCCTGACACACTAGACTGCTGCAACACCGTTCCCCTGCCATAAACCCTGACACACTAGACTACTGCAACACTGTTTCCCCTGCCATAAACCCTGACACACTAGACTGCTGCAACACCGTTCCCCTGCCATAAACCCTGACACACTAGACTACTGCAACACTGTTTCCCCTGCCATAAACCCTGACACACTAGACTACTGCAACACTGTTTCCCCTGATGTGCAGTTTTGTGGGGAAAAAAATGTGCTTTTTTTGGATATTGATTAGTGATTGTCAAGGACGTTATTAGTTCAGATTATTTGTTTGCAATATGTGATATAAAGGCTACGAGAGCTTTAAGCTGTTAATTGATTGTGGGGTTTGAATAGTGTGAGTAGACAACAGATAAAGGGACAGTAGCCTACCTTAGGTGTACAATTTTCAATTACAGCATTATGTATTGTGCAGTTATTCTATTGGTTACAGAATAAATAGCAATCAAATGTTAATAGTAACTACGGATTACAATTATGTCTCATATTTTAACTAAATGCAGTCTATTAGCTTCTAAAATATAAGTAGGTATATCTAGCTGTCCGCTAATGCATTTTGGTTGAATGTCTTGTCCTACACTTTGTTAAAACCCAGGGTGGATGTTGGAAAAGGATATTAGTTCCTTTCTAAATAGTTGAAGTGAACTGGCAAAAGAGTTGATTCCTCATTTAAAGGCAAGGGCAGTATGAATACAAAGTGAACTGAGATATTTAGCATTTTCTGTACCCCAGAGTTCACTTTAAAGAGGACTGACTAAATATGAAAACACCATAAGTCATGATTTGATAAAGGAGTCATACAAACCTTGCCATGCATTTCATAATGGAGATGGGTTTTTATAGAAACTACATATAGTAGACAAATATTTTGTATTGTTTTCCCCTTTCCACAATTTGATGTGAATAGTAAGCACACAAACAAACACTGTTTTTCTAGCACAGACTGGAATATGTTCCGGAATTCATCCAATGTCATTGAGAGGTATACCATCTCAGTAATCTGCTTCGTAAATAAGTGCGTCGACGACGTCATCCCCACAGTGACCATACGTACATATCCCAACCAGAAGCTATGGATTACAGGCAACATCCGCATCAAGCTAAAGCCTAGAGCTGCCTCTTTCAAAGAGCGGGACACTAATCAGGACGCTTATAAGAAATCCCGCTATGCCCTCAGACGAACCATCAAACAAGCAAAGCGTCAATACAGGATTAAGATTGAATCCTACTACACCAGCTCTGACGCTCGTCGGATGTGGCAGGGCTTTAAAACTACTAGGGACTACAAAGGGAAACCCAGACGCGAGCTGGCCAGTGAAGCAAACCTACCAGACGAGCTAAATGCCTTTTATGCTTGCTTCGAGGCAAGCAACACTGAAGCATGCATGAGAGCACCCGCTGTTCTGGATGACTGTGTGATAACGCTCTCGGTAGCCGATGTGAGCAAGACCTTATACAGGTCAGCATTCACAAAGAAGATTACCAGGACGTGTACTCAAAGCATGCGCGGACCAACTGGCAAGTGTCTTCACTGACATTTTCAACCTCTCCCTGACCCAATCTGTAATACCTACATGTTTCAAGCAGACCACCATAGTCCCTGTGCCCAAGGAAGCGAAGGTAACCTGCCAAAATAATTACCGCCCGGTAGCACTCACGTCGGTAGCCATGAAGTGCTTTAAAAGGCTGGTCATGGCTGACATCAACAGCATCCTCCCGAATACCCTTTCCCACCTGGACAAAAGGAACACCTATGTGAGAATGCTGTTCATTGACTACAACTCAGCGTTCAACACCATAGTGCCAATGAGGCTCATCACTAAGCTCAGGACCCTGGGACTAATCACCTTCCTCTGCAACTAGATCCTGGACTTCCGCCCCCAGGTGGTCAGGGTAGGCAACAACATGTCTGCCACGCTGCTCCTCAAACGTGGGGCCCCTCAGGGGTGTGTACTTAGTCCACTCCTGTACTCCCTGTTTACCCACGGCTGCGTGGCCAAACACGACTCCAACACCATCATTACGTTTGCTGACGACACAACAGTGCTAGGCCTGATCACCGACAACGATGAGACAGCCTATAGGGAGGAACTCAGAGAACTGGCAGTGTGGTGCCAGGACAACAACCTCTCCCTCAATGTGAGCAAGAAAAATTAGCTGATCGTGGACTACAGGAAAAGGCGGGTCAAACAGGCCCCCATTAACATTGACTGGGCCGTAGTGGAGCAGGTCGAGATTTTCAAGTTCCTTGGTGTCCATATCACTAACAAACTATCATGGTCCAAAGACAATGTACCCCGCACACTGACTCGGTACTGGCACCTCCTGTATATACAGTAGCCTCGTTATTTTTATTGTATTGTGTTTATTTGGTAAATATGTTCTTAGTTCTTGAACTGCACTGTTGGTTAAGGGCTTGTAAGTAAGCATTTCACGGTAAGGTCTACACTTGTTGTATTCGGCAAATAAAGTGACACAAAGTTTGATTTGATTTTGATTTGAGTCACAGGCCTCTCTTACTGATGCCTTTATGACACCGTGTACCATGTAGTGAATAGGACAAAATCCTGATGGGAAAATCTTTTTTGGCTAAGCCAAGGTACATGACTTACTGAGGTGTCTGCAGATTTTCAAAATGTTTTAAATTAATGATATTTAAAAATTAACCATGGTGATGGCTTTGTGAGCCATTTCTAAAACATCCTATCAAAAATAGGATAGCCCGTCACCGAGCTCCTCCCTCATACCACCCATCTGATTTACGTCTGGTCGCCTCTGTGCTCAGCAGTATATTTACAGTGCTCTGCCTTTCACTGGAGATCAAACGCGGGAGTACTCACGAACCAAGCAAACAGACATGGCAGAAAACGCCGACTTGGATAACCACCGTATCAAGAGCTTCAAAAACAAGGGACGTGATGTCGAGGTAGGATGCCTCGCATTTGGATAGAGCGGGTTACCAGTGATTCGTGTTGGATTTTTACTTTAGACACCGGCTATCTTCACCGGCCTTGTCTGACAAGCTTTTGATGAAGCCTTGTTAGTTACCTAGCTAGCTTGAAAGCAAAGATTGTAACGTAAACTAGCAATGTGCTCAGCCGGCTTCGCTAACGACGAACTATTACCTAGCTGATTACCTAAGCAGTTAACTTAGCTACCACCTGTTTTGAAAGCAGAATATAGTTGACAGCCCAACTGGCCAAATCCAAAGACGGTAGTTAGCAGAAGCATGTATTAGCTACATAGACTCTCTAACTACCTGAACCCTGTTCAGAACTGACAGTAGCTCGATATCTTTTTGGTTAGTACCCTTGCCTTGTCCAACAATAATGAGCTAGCTAACTGACCAGCTAAAATAGGCGTTTTTGAACGACTGCCTGTGCTGTAAATTATCTTCTAGTTAGCTCGCTCGGTTAATATGTCGATTGAATTATTATGTTAGGACTGCATGCTGACGTTAACTTGAATCGGTTTACTTGCTAGTTCCACCACACACCAACTTTTTATCCGCATAACGTGAGGTCGGTATCTTATGGCCGAGCTGTCAATGCTAAACTATGGCATACTGACTTCACGTATTTTATATTGGTTAGCTGTGGTATCTTTGACAATAACGCACGCACTCTGTTTTATGTCTTTACAGAGTTATACAAAGAGTCATCTTTAAGACATCCCCAGTGTATGAAGGCTCCCATTGGAATTAGTTTTCTAAATAGTAGACGAAGATAGGAGTTGATTTGTCTTTGGGAGCCATCTAAAACCATGGGATGTAGACCAGTGCCATAAGTGGTTGTTTTGAAACCGGAAGCTAACGTTACAAACGCATGGCTACTATGATGGACAGGCAGATATTGCAAAGTGCGTCACTAGGGCTATTTCTGGCATCCTGGATGTCTAGCTTGGGTTCTCCCAGGAGGTACAACCTGATCTGGGGCCTAATGGAGGGTCCAGGAGGTAGATTAAGCCCTAAGAACCACTGATCTGGGACCAGAGAGTTGTGTGTTCCTGCAATGGTTGATTACTGAAACAATTTGGCACACACTATAGTATTGGGGTGGGCAGTGGGAAAATCATATATTGGGGTTTGGTCGAGGTTAAAGTTTCCCATAGCCACAGATCTAGGATGAGTTTGGTTAACCCAAATCCTGACCTTAACCACTAGGATGATCTGACCCTGCTCCAGCAGAAGGGGCAACTTTGGCCAATTCCTCCCAGTTCAACTGTCTCTCACTAAACAGCCTTATGGGACATCATGTGAGATGCAGCCAGAATTACTTATCAAATATCTGCTTTGCTCTGTAAAGTCTAACATGTTTGGACTTGCTCTGTCAGTGTTGTGGCCTTGGACTTAATTGTTCGTCCCAGGTCACTGTATCCAGGAGGGAACACTCACTGTTGACTCAGGACACTGCCCACTGGTCAAGCTATGTTTAGGCTACAGCCTAATATATGTATAAACTAATCATTGTCTTTAATCTGAATCCAGATTAGATGAATCAGACGTGTTAGTGCTTGGCTAGAATAAAAGCTTGCATCGACCCACACTGGCCCTCTGCTGATCTAGTCGGTGCTCACACCGACGCTCTTGACTGGGACACTGTCTGGTTGTTAGAGAGAGGAGAAGGTGTCTCACTCAGGTTCTCTGCACCTCAGCCTCCCTAGACAGGGGTAAGACCAGACCAAGGTTGTGTATGATGTGACTGACCCACGTGACGTATGGGGCTATTTAGGATGGCAATATGAACTGCAGCGACAGTCACAAGATCTGAGACCAGCTCACAGCAATGAGTGGACTACGAACACACCGGTTAGGGCTCGTAATTGCCAGGGACCTCATGATAGGTGCAGATGCGATTCTATTCCGATTCAATATTTCAAGCACATTCCTCACCATATCTCTGCTGCAGAGGGACACGCTCACTAATACTGGTACACAAACACATTGATTAACCTGAACCGTAACCACATCCAGTGGTGTTACTGTTGTGGTTAGACTATAGTTTACATATTAGTCCCCTCAATTCCTATGTTCTGACCTGAGTCCAGAGAGATGTTATGAATAACTCTCCTTAAAAATGTTTTTAGAAATGAAGGATTTGCTTTGTTTGTGTTCCAGACTATGAGAAGACATCGAAATGACGTGACAGTGGAACTGAGAAAGGTGAGTGAAGAAGCCTCATTTTAATATTTTTGTTGACGCATGACTTTATAGCGGTGCTTCTACTGCTCCCTGTATTAATGTGTTAGTATTCACCTCTCTGTTTACACAGACCTTTTAAACAGGCTGTTTCTTTCTCACCCTGTGTCTTGCCCCGGACAGGCTGGGTATTCCTCTTTGTCCATACAGAATGATCCCCTTCTCTATAGAGGCACTAACCCCAGTCTAACCCTCTGTCTCCAGCCATGACCTTTCACCTCTCTGGATTTACCTCTGACCCATGTAAACTGCCTCCTCACCGTGACCTCATAGGTATCTTTGTTTGACCTACTGCAGTCATATGCTGCAGGTAGAAATTGCTCTTGGGCACAGATCTAGGATCAGTTTATCCTCCCTAGATCCTAACCAAAATTCAGAAAAAAGCCAAACTGACTGTAAGAGCAATTTAACCCTACTTCCAGTAGGGCTGGGAATTGCCAGGGACCTCACAATACGATATTATCACGATACAATATGTATTGCGATTCTCATGATTACATATGTATTGATTCCATACTGTGATTTTATTGATATTAAATATAAATATATCCCATTTAGCAGACGCTTTTGTCCAAAGCGACTTACAAGTCGGCTGGGGCCACTACTTTTACATATGGGTGGCCCCAGCGGGAATCATATGCTCTACCGACTGAGCCACACAGGATATTCAATGTTGCGAACATATTGCCCACCATATGTCTGCTGCAGAGGGATGAGAGGGAGCCACGAGTCATGGAAATAAGTGCCCCCCCCCCCCAAAAAAAATAAAAAATAATGTTGGTACAGCAAACTAGCACAAAAATACTATTGTGATATCTTCTCATACATATATGTATGTCAAAAATAATGATACGGCCTCTGCAGAAGTCAGGCCATTCATATACAACCAAAAGTATGTGGACACCTGCTCTTCGAACATCTCATTCCAAAATCACAGGCATTAGTATGGAGTTTGTCCCCACTTTGCTGCTATAACAGCCTCTGCTCTTATGTGAAGGCTTTCCACTAGATGTTGGAACATTGCTGCATGGACATCAGCCACAAGCATTTGTGAGGTCGAGCACGGATGTTGTGCGATTAGGCCTGGCTCACAGTCGGTGTTCCAATTTATCCCAAAGGTATTCGATGTGATTGAGGTCAGGGCTCTGTGCAGACCAGTCAAGTTCTTCCACACTGATCTCGACAAACCATTTCATGCTGAAACAGGAATGGGCCTTCCCCAAACTGTTGCCACAAAGTTGGAAGCACAGAATTGTCTAGAATATCATTGTATGCTGTAGCATTAATATTTCCCTTCACTGGAACTAAGGAGCTTAGCCCTAACCATGGAAAACAGCCCCAGAACATTATTCCTCCTCCACCAAACTTTACAGTTGGCACTATGCATTCGGGCAGGTAACGCTCTCCTGGCATCCGCCAAACCCAAATTCTTCCATCAGACTGACAGATGGTGAAGTGTGACTCATCACTCCAGATAACGTGTTTCCACTGCTCCAGTGTCCAATGGCGGTGATGGTTACACTGCTCCAGCTGATGCTTGGTATTGCACTTGGTGACCTTAGGCTTGTGTGCAGCTGCTCGGCCATGGAAACCCATTTCATGAAGCTTCCGATGAATAGTTCTTGTGCTGACGTTGCTTCCAGAGGCAGTTTGGAATTCAGTAGTCAGTGTTACAACAGAGGACAGACAATTTTTACCCGCTTCAGCACTCGGCGGTCCTGTTCTGAGCTTGTGTGGCCTACCACTTAGAGGCTGAGCCATTGTTGCTCCTAGACGTTTCCACTTCACAATAACAGCACTTACAGTTGACCGGGACAGCTCGAGCAGGGCAGAAATTTGACAAACTGACTTGTTGGAAAGGTGGCATCCTATAACACTGCCATGTTGAAAGTCACTGAGCTCTTCAGTAAAGCCAATGTTTGTCTATGGAGGTTGCTTGGCTCTGTGCACGATTTTATATACCTTTCAGCAACGGGTGTGGCTGAAGTAGCCCAATCCACTAAGGGGTGTTCATACTTTTGTATATACAGTACCAGTCAAAAGTTTGGACACCTACTCATTCAAGGGTTTTTCTTTATTTTTACTATTTGTAGAATGGAATAATAGTGAAGACATCATAACTTTGAAATAACACATGGAATCATGTAGTAACTAAAACAAAATATATTTTATATTTGAGATTCTTCAAAGTAGCCACCCTTTGCCTTGATTACAGCTTTGCACACTCTTGGCATTCTCTCAACCAGTTTCATTAGGAATGCTTTTCCAACAGTCTTGAAGGAGTTCCCACATATGCTGAGCACTTGTTGGCTGCTTTACCTTCACTCTGCAGTCCAACATATCCCAAACCATCTCAATTGGGTTGAGGTAGGTTGATTGTGGAGGCCAGGTCATCTGACGCAGCACTCTATAACTCCTTGTTGGTCAAATAGCCCTTACACAGCCTGGAAGTGTTTTGGGTCATTGTCCTGTTGAGAAACAATTGATAGTCCCACTAAGCTCAAACCATATGGGATGGTGTATTGCTGCAGAATGCTGTGGTAGACATGCTGGCTAAGTGTGCCTTGCATTCTAAATAAATCACCTACAGTGTCACCAGTGATCTGTAGTGATTTTTATATATTCTATAAATACTGATTTTATTTATCACACCACTTCCTCCATGCTTCACGATGGGAACCACGCATGCAGAGATCATCCGTTCATCTATTCTGCATCTCACAAAGACACGGCAGATGGAACCAAAAATCTCACATTTGGACTCATCAGATCAAAGAACAGACATCCACCGGTCTAATGTCCATTGCTCATGTTTCTTGACCCAAGCAAGTCTCTTCTTCAAATTGGTGTCCTTTTGTAGTGGTTTCTTTTCAGCAATTCCACCACGAAGGCCTGATTCATGCACTCTCCTCTGAACAGTTGATGTTGAGATGTGTCTGTTACTTGAACTCTGAAGCATTTATTTGGCCTGCAATCTGAGGTGCAGTTTATTTAAATGAACTGCAGCGGAGGTAATTCTGTATCCTCCTTTTCTGTGGCTGTCCTCATGAGAGCCAGTTTCATCATAGCGTTCAATGGTTTTTGTGACTGCACTTGAAGAATCTTGTATTAAAGTAATGATGGACTGTCATTTCTCTTTGCTTATTTGAGCTGTTCTTGCCATAATATGGACTTGGTCTTTTACCAAATAGGGCAATCTTCTGTATAACACCCCTACCTCGTCACAACACCACTGATTGGCTCAAACACATTCATTTGTGGAATTTCTTTCTTTCATTTAACAATGCATACTTGTTAATTGAATTGCATTCCAGGTGACTACCTCATGAAGATGGTTGAGAGAATGCCAAGAGTGTGCAAAGCTGTCATCAAAGCAAAGGGTAGCTACTTTGAAGAATCTAATATAAAATATATTTTGTTTTGGTTACTCCATGATTCCATATGTGTTTTTTCATAGTTTTGATGTCTTCACTATTCTTCCATGTAGAAACAAATTAAGAAAAACCCCTGAATGGGTAGGTGTCCACTTTTGACTGGAACTGTATATAGTGTACTTGCGTTTTGCAGTGCAGAGCTGTTGTGAAGGAAGTTCTCAAGGAAGTGAGTTTGTTTATACAGGACCTCCCCGCCCCCACCTACCCGTCAACCAATCATGTCATTGCGGAGCTATACGGTGCCCTCCGCAGTTGTTTAAACATTTGGTACAGAGCTCGATTTGGCCTCTGCATGCCTCCAGAGGCTGCAGAATTGCGTCACACCATCTTTACGGAGCTTCCAACCACATTTTCAGATCAAGCAAAAATTGGCTTAAATCTGAATCCTTTAATATACAGGTTGTACTATGTTGGATACAATACAACAAATTAGTTTGGTAGTCATGCAGCTGCTCTGTTTACACCTTTGTAAAGAGCCAGAGACTGAAGGGTTGCTCTGACCCCCTCCTGTGATAGCTACGTATCTCTCACTCATGTCTAACAATTCGCTACTCTCCATGTTGACTCTGTGATCTTTCTGACCCAAAGAGTACACTGTTCATGGCTTTGAATCTTACTTCCTCCCCCTACTATCGTCCTCTGCTAGACCCCCCCCCCCCTCTGGGCTTTGACACACTCTTAACTCTCCTTCCACTTCCTGTTTTTTTTTTTTCTCAGACGCTAAAACAACCCCCCTTGTCAAGGCTTTTGAGTCTGTCACTCACTCTTTTTACTTCATGATGCTGATTGGGATTTGCTGAGTCACTTGGTTGAGGAAGAGAAACTGTGGGAAGTTACCACTGATTCAGAGAGTGAGACATAGCTGTTGATGGGTGATAGCGGGTGAGGGAGACTAGGGTTTGTTGGTGCTGCCTGCCAGAGCAGAGAGCAGCACAGGGCTGGTTAGTCGCCAGCAGTGACGCACGGCCCGGCACTGCAGCACACACTGGAATGTAGGCCAAGGGAATATCCCTCCTACCCCTGACTCGCATGTTGAGCGTGTGTGTGTGTCTTTCACACTCTTTTCAACACCAGTGTGTCTGTATACTAATTTTTGTTGTGTGCATTTGTGTGTTTCACTGTACCTTACAGTTGGTGTGTTTAACTGTACCGTAGGAGCCTTACAGTTGGTGTGTGTCTCACTGTACCCTAGGAGCCTTACAGTTGGTGTGTGTCTCTTAGTGCTTTTTAATGTTGGTTCGGTTATCTAAAAAAAAAAATGTTATTTTCGGTAGATTTTTTTTTTTTTTTTTTTTTTTTTTTTCCCAACATTTTAAATGCGCTATGCATCATGTGCCCTAACACAGTCCCAATGAGGGTAGTGACTGCCCATTACTGGTTATCACTTACCTGTCATTTATTCACTTTACTTTAATAAAATATTTCAGTTGTTGTGTATATTGCATTTGACTATTTAATTCCAAGTCATCTCTATAGAGCTGCTGTCTGACGAAATCACATTTCTAGTTCTTCAAAGTAAATAAGGTTTACTTTTATGACTGCTGAACACCAACTATCAATCGTTTAGATAATGTATTTTCGAGGTAAAGATATCTCGCGACGCAGCTCTCTCTTCCTCTCGATCACGTGTTCTTCTCTCTCTGTTTGCCCCACTAAAATACCATGGCTGCATAAAATAAGTAGATCATTGAACCAACATGTTACACAGCCTAAATGCTCTATATATACAAAAGTATGTGGACACGCCTTCAAATGCGTAGATTTGACTGCTTTAGCCACACCCGTTGCTGCCCGGTCTATGAAATTGAGCACACGGCCATGCAATCTCCTTAGACATACATTGTCAGTAGAATGGCCTGACTGAAGAGCTCTGCAACAACGGCTCAGCCGCGAAGTGGTAGACCGCACAAGCTCAAAGAGCTGGACCGGTGTAGCGCGTAAAAACTGTCCGTCCTCGGTTTCAACACTCACTACCGAGTTCCAAACTGCCTCTGGAAGCAACGTCACCACAACTGTTCCTTGGGTGCTTCATAAAATGGGTTTCCATGGCTGAGCAGCCGCATACAAACCTAAGATCACCATGCACCAATGCCAAGCATCGGCTGGAGTGGTATAAAGCTCGCCGCCATTGTTCAAGCATTCTCTGGAGTGATGAATCACTCTTCACCATCTGGCAGTCCAACGGACTAATCTGGGGTTGACAGATGCCAGGAGAATACTACCTGCCTCAATGCATAGGGCCAACTGTACAGTTTGGTGGAGGAATTATGGCCTAGAGCGGTTTTTCATGGTTCTGGCTAGACCCCTTAGTTCCATTGAAGGAAAATCTTAACGCTACAGCATACAATGACATTCTTGGTGATTCTGTGCTTCCAGTTTTGGGGAAAACCCTTTCCTGTTTCAGTAGAACTCCCCTGTGCACAAAGCGAGGTCCATACAGAAATGTTTTTTTGGTGTGTAAGAACTTGACTGGCCTGCAGAGCCCCGACCTCAAATCACCCAACACCATTGCCCGACCTCTCTCTAATGCTCTTGTGGCTGTCCCCGCAGCAATGTTCCAACATCTAGTGGAAAGTCTTCCCAGGAGAGTGGAGGATGTTCTAGAAGCAAAGGGAGGACCAACTCGATGATTTTGGAATGAGTTGTTCAACGACTAGGGGAAGTTCAGGAGTAAATATGTGCTTAACAATTCACATAAGTTGCATGGACTCACTGTGTTGTATTTACCTTGATTTTTAAATGACTACCTCATCTCTGTACCCCACACAGTGAGTGAATTATAAGCACAGATTCAACAACAAAGACCAGGGAGTTTTTCCAATGGTTCGCAAAGAAGGTCACCTATTGATAGATGTCTTGAAGACATTGAATATCTCATTGAATATGGTGCAGTTATTAATTACACTTTGCATGGTGTACCAATACACCCAGTAACTATAAAATACAGGCGCCCTTCCTAACTCAGTTGGAGGAAAGGAAGGGAACTGCTCTGGGTTTTCACCATGGCTGTGATAGAACTGAGGATGGATCAACAACATTGTAGTTAATTAGTTAATTAATTAGTTAATTAGTTAGTTAATATTAACCTAAATGACACAGTGAAAAGGAAGCCTGCACAGAATAAACAGATTCCACAACTGCTCAAGGTGACTCTGATGTGTGTTGACTCAGAGGATTGAATACTGATCTAAACAAGATGCAGTGTATTGACTGTGTTATAAAAAAATTATCCACTTTGACATTCTAGTATTTTGTGTAGATAGTTGACGACAATAAAATAACATCCATTTTAATCTCACTTTGTAACACAAGATGTGGAAAAGGTCAATGGGTGTGATTACCTTCTGAAGGCACTGTATCTAAAGTTGAGTAATCTTATAGAGGACATCTCCATAGCGACACAGGGTTTGTACTTTGTCCCCAACTGTACCCCAGATGTCTCTGGGCAGACCGACCCCGGTCCCAGAGATGACACACATCCTAGGGATGTGAGGGTCAGCTGTTTTTTTTGACCGATATCCAGCTTCCACTTAAGTATTGGTGCTGTAGAAGTTCGTGTTGCTACTCTGTCATATATTTCAGTATTCATAAATGTGTTGGTTTATTCTTTAATCTCTCCCTCTCTTCCGTCAGAACAAACGAGACAAGCATCTACTGAAGAAGAGGAACGTCCCACATGAGGACAGTCTTGAGGACTCTGACATAGACTCGGACTTCAAAGGGGTGGGTGTGATGTCACTTTAGCAACCCATTTGCTATTTATTGCGCTGGGCTGGCTATCTTTAAGACAGGAGACTTGTTACAGATGGAAATGTACTGCCTAGACTATCTGTCAGGTAGGACCAGCCGGACAGGCGTGGCCAACCCTCCTGGAGATCGATTGACCTTAGACATTGTGTTCGTGCTATACAATCCATTTCTATGTGTGACATTGTAATCTAGACATGGGTCTTAACCCCGTGGTCTCTCTATGGTTTGTATGATGTACAGTGCAGCGAAAGTATTCAGTCCTTTCGGATTTTAAAATAAATCCTCATTAATATACACACAATACCTCATAATGACAAAGTGAAAACAGGTTTTTAGACATTTTTGGAAATGTATTACAAATTAACATCTTTCAGACCCTTTGCTATGAGACTTGAAATTGAACTTAGGTGCATCCTGTTTCCATTGATCATCCTTGAGATGATTCTACAACTTGATTGGAGTCCACCTGTGGTCAGTTCAATTGATTGGACATGATTTGGAGCACACATGTCTATACAAGGTCCCACTGTTGAAAGTGCATCTCAGAGCGTGAAAAAAGATTCACCTTCCAACAGGACAACAACGCAAGCACACAGCCAAGACAATGCAGGAGTTGCTTCGGGACAAGTCTCTGAGTGGCCCAGTCAGAGCTCAGACTTGAACCCGATCGAACATCTCTGGAGAGACCTGAAAATAGCCGTGCAGCAATGCTCCCCATCCAACCTGACAGAGCTTGAGAAGAATGGGAGAAACTCCCCAAATACATGTGTGAAGCTTGTAGCATCATACCCAAGAAGACTCAAGGCTGTATATGCTGCCAAAGGTGCTTCCACAAAGTACTGAGTAAAGAATCTGAATACTTATGTAAATGTGATATTTCAGTTTACTTTTTAAAATTTTATTCTAAAAACCTGGTTTTGTTTTGTCATTATGGGGTATCGTGTGTAGATTGAGAACAATAAAAAAAAGTCAATTTTAGAATAAGGCTGTAATGTAACAAAATGTGGAAAAAGTCAAGGGCTCTGAATACTTTTCGAATGCACTGTATGGGGATCCACAGGGGGATATAAGGGTAAAGAGGAGCTTTTTACCCTGCTGACTGGAGACCTGTCACCAAGCTAATGAAATGAGGAATAGGCCCTGGTCTGGCCTGGTTTAGCTGCTACAAGGTGAAGTGTAGTGATAGGCTAGCATGACATTCTCAGCCTGTGAGCTCACACAGCCTCAACCGGCTGGTCAACACACCAACTCGGCAGCAGCCACAGGGAAAACAGCACTGTGTCTCCTCAGAATGATCTGTTAAATGGATGTTTATGTCAATTGTACCCCCCCCCCCTCATGTTGATCTGTAACCTGGTACTGATGTTGTCCCTTCTGTCTTTACAGCAAAACGTCACACTAGAAGTTATGTTACAGGTCAGCCTCAACTTCATGTACACACACGTCTACTTGTTAACTAAAAGACATCCTCTGAGTGTGGTGCTGTAACGTGTGTTCTCTGTCTCGCTGAAGAATGCCGCCAGTGATAACGCTGTGGTCCAGCTCAGTGCCGTACAGGCTGCCAGGTAAAAGTGTGTACAACTTTTACTATACTTGTGAGTATCCGAAGTCTTCACAAGAATAGTAAACCAACTACAATTCTGAGAAGTGAAGACATTTTGCTGGTCCTCACTTGTAAACAGTCTATTTTTAGGTTTAGGGGTTAAGTTTTATTGTTAGAATTGGGTTGAGGGTTAGGGAACATATCATTTTCTCAAGTAGAGTAAGACGTGTGATCACCTTGTCCTTCTCTCTGCTTTGTATCTCTCAAACCATGTTTTCTTTTCCATGACTCAAACAAAACACTTCCTGTTTTTGTGTCTGTCAGAAAACTCCTCTCCAGTGACAGAAACCCTCCCATTGATGACTTGATAAAGTCTGGCATCCTGCCCATCCTAGTCAAATGTCTGGAGAGAGACGACAAGTGAGTCTGGTCTGAGGCAGCAGCAATGTCCTCCCTTTGACTGTCTCTTCTAATGCACTGTTGGGACATTTACTGGGAGGTAATCCTGTAGTCTGACAGGATTAATGTCTAGGAGATATGATGCAGATAAAGTGTGTGTCAGGCACAGGAGAGTCCCTTGGCCAATTTCTCTTTAGCCAACCCAAACAAAATATTTCCCCATTCCCAGGACCTTGTGTTCAGGACAACACACACAGGACCTTGTGGTCAGGAATGGCGACACATCCAGGACAATGTGTGTGGGTGTGGGGTTAGGATGAAGATGGGTTGATATTAATGGAAGGCCTCTCATTCTGTCTCTCACTCTTTCTCTGCACTAGTCCGTCTCTCCAGTTCGAGGCAGCCTGGGCCCTGACCAACATAGCATCTGGTACTTCACAACAGACCCAGGCTGTGGTCAAATCCAGTAAGTTCAGCAGCTCTCTCTGCCCTGCTCTTACTCTGACTCTCTGTCTGGGCTCCATCTCTCTGCCCTGCTCTTACTCTGACTCTCTGTCTGGGCTCCGTCTCTCTGCCCTGCCTGCTCTTGTCTGGGCTCCGTGACTCTGACTCTCTGTCTGGGCTCTGGGCTCTTACTCTGACTCTCTGTCTGGGCTCCGTCTCTCTCTGCCCGGCTCTTACTCTGACTCTCTGTCTGGGCTCCGTCTCTCTCTGCCCTGCTCTTACTCTGCCCTGTCTGCTCTTACTCTTACTCTGACTCTCTGTCTGGGCTCTTACTCTGACTCTCTCTCTGCCCTGCTCTTACTCTGACTCTCTGTCTGGGCTCCATCTCTCTCTGCCCTGCTCTTACTCTGACTCTGTCTGGGCTCCGTCTCTCTGCCCTGCTTCACTAATGCTTCTGTTATGTTATCGTTGTGTCTGAAATTGTGATATGTCAATTCTTAACTCTCTCTGTGTACGAACAGATGCTGTTCCCCTGTTCTTGCGACTGCTCCACTCTCTCCATCAGAATGTGTGTGAACAGGCTGTGTGGGCACTCGGCAACATCATAGGTGAGTAAAGATACTGACATGTTGACTACAGCGGGCACCGCATGTTCCTTTTTGTCCAATCACACCAGATGAGGACACACAGGTTGACATATCAAAACTAACTCTGAACCAACTGTTATTTTTGGGACAGGTTGAAACACATGAAACATTCATGGACATTTAGCTAGCTACCTTGCTGCTGTTGTTTTACCTGAAATGCACAAAGTCTTTGTAGAATTACCCATTTGAGTCACACAATAGTGTGTTCTCTACTCTGACAATTAATCCACAGATAAGTTTCTAGTAATCTCTCCTCCAGTCGCCTGTGTACTTTATATCGCTGTTGGCAACCAATTTTAAGGTGCATTACCACCACCGACTGGATTGTGGACCTCAGTTCATCTTTCAGTCACCCATGTGGGTATATGCTCCTAAAAACCAATGAGGAGCTGGTGGAGGTGGGACTTGCAGCGTGTCCAACGTCAAATGGAACCAAGTTCTATTTTAGCGCCTAGCTACGCAGATGCTCATAGATGCGCACAAGCAGTTTGGATGAAATGATTGAATTATGTGTACATGTATGTTTAGATTTATTTTGCCGTGCGAGCGTAACGAGTGATGTGGCCAGCATGTCAGCGAAATAATGTTGCCACGAGCAGCACCGCAGATATTGGACTTTGCTTTCACACAATCACACGCAGTGTCTGCACATGTGCACGGGTTCACGTCACGCTGTTCACAGCGTAGTAGCCAGGGCACCAAAACAGTGGAGGGCTTGCACCGCAACGTTCTGTTGTTGTTGAGAAAACTGACTTTTTCTACATCCACTTCATATTGCTGTGTCTTCATTTAACTTCATTGTATTTGTCATAGCTCACTACCTAACCAGGGAAAAACGCTGTGCCCAAATGATGACCCATGACCTGTGATGCTTCTCCCCCAGGCGACGGGCCACAGTGCAGAGATTACGTCATCTCCCTGGGTGTGGTCAAGCCCCTGCTGTCCTTCATTAACCCGTCCATCCCCATCTCCTTCCTCCGCAACGTCACCTGGGTCATCGTAAACCTCTGTCGCAACAAGGAGCCACCACCGCCCATGGAGACAGTACAGGAGGTATGTACATGTGGGTACCGTGCGTGTGAGCAGTGTTATCGTGAGTCTCTCCAGCCAGTCAGCCAAATGACTCATCACTAGGACGAATGTTTAGCGACATACCTTACATGACCACATTTCTAGTCTGCTTTTCACACCATCTTTTCCTCTCTCTACCTCAAACTGTTTTGTATTTTCCAGATTGTTCCAGCTCTGTGTGTTCTTCTATACCACACAGATATAAATGTAAGTATGGAAGTGTATTTTCATTACCCCCTAAATGGTACAATTCACACAGCATAATTTAAACATCAGCAGTCCCATTAAAACAACACTTATTGGAGTTGACATGCTTTTGTAGATCCTGGTGGACACGGTGTGGGCTCTGTCCTATCTGACGGATGGTGGGAACGAGCAGATTCAGATGGTGATAGACTCTGGCGTAGTTCCCTTCCTCGTTCCTCTGCTCAGCCACCAGGAGGTCAAAGTTCAGGTAAGATGGCTCAACGGGGACACCATAGAATTGGGAACAATTACCATGGTAACTGATAACATTCAGACTTAGACCCAAACACACTGGTATAGATGGTGTGCTTATAAAATGAATCGTTGATTAGCGGATGTTATTGCATGTGACCAATAAATCAACAAGTATTAAAACCTTGGCTTTACTGATCATGAGGGCTAGGTGTACTTTAGTAAAACTGCAGCCATATGTTGAAGAAACTCCTAGCTTTCCTTACAACATACAGATCAGTGATCATTTCAAGAAAGGGAGGAAACGATGTGTTTTTATAAGTAATACATCAAGGTGTGTTTTTGTCTTTTCTGACGCGCTGACATTGTGGGTGTTGACCTGCTGTGTTGTCACTTCCTGCAGACTGCTACGCTGAGGGCAGTAGGCAACATTGTGACAGGGACAGACGAGCAGACACAGATGGTTCTCAACTGTGACGTCCTCTCCCACTTCCCCAACCTGCTCACACACCCCAAAGAGAAGATCAACAAGGTAGAGCACACACACACTCCCCCGAGAGGGAATGGAAACAGGGAGGGGAGAAGCCAATGTCAATGGTTAGCAGGCCAACAGGAAATTGTTTGGTTTGACTGTGTGAGATTGGACTGTTAATAGGAAGTGTTGTGGCATAACTGTCTGTGATTGGTTAAACTACAGGAAGCAGTGTGGTTCCTGTCCAATATCACGGCTGGGAACCAGCAGCAGGTTCAGGCTGTGATCGACGCAGGACTCATCCCCTTGATTATCCACCAACTGGCCAAGGTGAGAGATCTGTGGTGTGCGTCTGTCAGTAGCGTAGCCAGAATGTGTTATTTGGCCCAAAACAAACTTCCTGCAATTCTACACATTTTGCCATGACGTACTCACGCCTTTTATAAAATGTTTATTAAATCAGTTTTGCTTCTAAATTCAGTTGTATTTAAGCAACATCAACAAGTCTCTTGTTTGCGCCAGCCAGCCCAATAATGTCTGCATATCATGTGTGGCATCTGTAATCAGCCAGCTGTATCCAATTCCAGCCACCACTCACCTGCTTCTCTCTGTCCGCTCTTCCTGCATCAGTTTTTTAAATATAATTTAGCTATGTTGGCGGGGGGGATGCAGACCCTGGTCAGTCTTCTGTTACATTTGATACATTGGAGCAGCGTGCAGAGTGAGAGAAGTTGATGTATTGAATAATTTCATCCCTGGTATAACCAAGAGTACAGGCCAGTCTGATAGGCTTTGCAAATTCCCCATCATGCAGCAGTGCCAGAGAGGAAGCGCAGTTTTACAAGAGGAGTGTCTGCAGCTTTACAGGGAAGAAAACGTCTCGTCTCGATCTCAAACAGTATTACCGGAGATACCTTTTGTTCTTTCTGATACAATTTCACACACCATCACACACCATGTCGAGGGCCGTTTTTAAACTAATCCCAGACACTAATTATTGGTTTGATAACAAACAACTTTGTTCAGTCTTGTTACCTAGCTCGCTCAACCTGGTAACTTGACAGTTGTTCTAAGAGAATTTGATTGGCACAGGAAAAAAGGAAACGTGTGCTACTCCTGAGAAGTTTCGTAGTGTGGATTCTTATAGGGATAATGGAAGAATAGTGTAACAACATATGGTTTTGGTGCTCCTTACATTCTGTTTGGTGCCTAACGTTTTTAAAGTTGGGAACAGTGTGTTTGTGGGAGAGAGGTGTGTGTTTATGAGGGAGGGAGTCTTAACTGAAGAGTAAAGGTGGTTTCATGACAATGACATTCAATTTTTATTTTTTTTTATTTTTTTTACCTTTTTATTTAACTAGGCAAGTCAGTTAAGAACAAATTCTTATTTTTAATGACTGCCTACCGGGGAACAGTGGGTTGAACTGCCTGTTCAGGGGCAGGTGTAGCCTGTTCATTATGCACGTGTAGTCATTCCTCCAGCCACATCATAGGTAGGCTTTTTCAGTATTCTATTATATGGTGAACAATGTCAACTTTAAATTAAATATGTTGTATTGGGATGAACAGGACGCCAGGCCACTGAAGTCCCCCCCCCCCCACGTGGTATCATGATACTTGGCCTGGCATTGTGACAACACAATCTCATGCTGTTCTACACATTTTGCCATGAGGCTGAGAGATAATTGTGCATTTTTAAAGCTAATTAAACCTAACAACTTTTTTTTTTTTTATGAACCCCATTAGCTGTTGCAAAAACAGCAGCTACTCTTCCTGGGGTCCACACAAAACATGACATAATACAGAACATCAATAGACAAGAACGGCTCAAGGACAGAACTACATACATTTTTTAAAGGCACACGTAGCCTACATATCAATACATACACACAAACTATGTAGGTCAAATAGGGGAGAGGCGTTGCGACCTGAGGTTTCTTTTTCTGTTTTCTGAAACCAGGTTTGCTGTTTATTTGAGCAATATGAGATAGAAGAAAGTTCCATGCAATAAGGGCTCTATATAATACTGTACACTTTCTTGAATTTGTTCTGGGTTTGGGGACTGAAACACCCCTGGGGACATGTCTGGTGGGGGAAGTGTTTTGTCAGAGCTGTGTGTAAGTTGACTATGCGAACAATTTGGGATTTTCAGTACATTGTTTCTTATGAAAACAGGTGATGCAGTCTCCTCAACTCTTTGCCAAGAGAGACTGGCAGCATAGTATTTATATCAGCCCTCTGATTACAATGAAGAGCAAAACGTGCTGCTGTTCTGGGCCAGCTGCAGCTAAACTAGGTCTTTCCTTGCAGCACTGGACCATACGACTGGACAGTAATCAAGATTAGACAAAACTAGAGCTGCAGGACTTGCTTTGTGGAGTGTGGTGTCAAAAAAGCAGAGCATCGCTTTAATATGGACTGACCTCTCCCCATCTTTATAACCATTGAATATACAGTGCCTTGCGACAGTATTCGGCCCCCTTGAACTTTGCGAACTTTTGCCACCACATTTCAGGCTTCAAACATAAAGATATAAAATTGTATTTTTTTGTGAAGAATCAACAACAAGTGGGACACAATCATGAAGTGGAACGACATTTATTGGATATTTCAAACTTTAACAAATCAAAAACTGAGAAATTGGGCGTGCAAAATTATTCAGCCCCTTTACTTTCAGTGCAGCAAACTCTCTCCAGAAGTTCAGTGAGGATCTCTGAATGATCCAATGTTGACCTAAATGACTAATGATGATAAATACAATCCACCTGTGTGTAATCAAGTCTCCGTATAAATGCACCTGCACTGTGATAGTCTCAGAGGTCTGTTAAAAGCGCAGAGAGCATCATGAAGAACAAGGAACACACCAGGCAGGTCATGTCGTTCCACTTCATGATTGTGTCCCACTTGTTGTTGATCCTTCACAAAAAAATACAATTTTATGCCTGAAATGTGGCAAAAGGTCGCAAAGTTCAAGGGGGCTGAATACTTTCGCAAGGCACTGTATATGTTTTGACCGTAACAGTTTACAATCTAAGGTAACGCCAAGTAATTTAGTCTCCTCAACTTGTTCAACAGCCAGACCATTCATTCATTCATTCATTCATGACCAGATTCATCTGAGGTCTAGAATTTAGGGAATGATTTGTACCAAATACAGTGCTCTTAGTTGTAATGTTCAGGACCAGTTTCTTACTGACTGATAAATGCACTGGATTGTGACCTGACTTGTTTACTAAATAAAGGAAGCAGTGGCATGGTGTATTGGGGTGTGGCTTTTAGTTAGTTATTTTTGGCCACCCATTCCATGAGTGAAGGTCATGCCAGTGCATCTGAAGGTCATGCCAGTTCACTGCTTGCTATGAATTCTATCTGATGGTGTTTGCATGTTTAGGTAAAAATACAAATAATGTCCCGTTTGCAGAGGTGGGTAGAGTACTAAAAATCGAAGTAAAAGTACTGTTACTTACAGTAGATTGTGATTTACTCAAGTAAATGTAGCCTTCTTAAATTACTCAAGTAAGAGTAAAAACATTTTTTTTAAGGGGGTGGTGGAAGGGTTCATTTAAAAAAGTTTCCGTTCACAACTTTTTCAGTACTTGTTACATATTTTGTGTGATAATTTTTTTTTTTTTTCCCCGAACTGACGACAAGAAGAACAACAACTTAGTGCAATTTATTTTACATAAATGTATTGTTTAAGCCTGCCAGCACCATCTTGTGGACACCAGGAAAAGTGGCGACTGTGTTAGCAGCAGCTAACGGGATCCTAATAAAAATGCTAAATTGCAATGTCCTCCAGCACAGGTAGTCTCCAATGAAGACTGACATTTAAGAAAATCTGTAGACTGTACAGTTTAAATTAGTCTTATTCAAAGTTGTTTTAATATCTCAATGTGCTCAATTTCATAAAAAGGAATATGGTACTCGAGACATCTGAATAATTTCAATAGCATTCATGAGAAATATTTCATATTACAAGTACATGTGATGGTGAATGCGTACTAAAAACATTTTACTCTAAGTGTGATGTTACATGTTTAACTCAGAATTACATGTTAAGGAGGATCAGGTAAGTGTTACAACAATCCATATCGAAATGTCACCAGTCTAGTATGCAAATCAGACCCATTTCAGCATGAGATTAAACATTGAGGTTTGTATTCAGGTAATAAATTAACAGTGCAGATATCAATTGCCATAGGAAACTCAATCATATTCTTCTTGCCACGGTAGGATTTACCCTCTTCTGAACCTCTCCACTTTGAAGGATATTTTCTTGGCTGGGCATTTCTCCCTCCCCTCAGTTGTGCCGCTGCAAGCAAAACTGTACATGTTACTACCTACCTCTGCCTGTTTGGAACACTGTCTAGTAGAGATGATAAAACAGGATATATCTGATTGGGTGGTCCTGGCTCCCCCGTGCCTACATGGCTGTGAGCCTGAGAGAGATGATCTTCCTGTCATTGCTGTGTAGTGATATGTTACGTAGTGCTGACAACCCGTGTGTCGCCAGGGGGACTTTGGGACTCAGAAGGAGGCAGCGTGGACCATCAGCAACCTCACCATCAGTGGCCGGAAAGACCAGGTGAGTCTGTCACACACATTGCATCCTCTATCAGATAGACTATTGACTTAGACATGGACAGGTACGGGGCTGCATTGTCATGCCAGGGCCTCTAGAGCTGGAAGCGTTCAGACCAGTGAGTTTATGAACTAATCTAATGCCAGTGACTGAACCTGCTTACACAATCATAAGTGTCAGCAGTGATTTGTCAGAATTGCTTACTGCTGTCTTGGTGTTTGTGTAGGTGGAGTACTTGGTGCAGCAGAATGTAGTCCCTCCTTTCTGCAGCCTGCTTTCAGTGAAGGACTCCCAGGTGGTCCAGGTACTCCTAGACGGCCTCAAGAACGTCCTCATCATGGCTGGGGACGAGGCCAGCACCATCACTGAGATCATAGAGGAGTGTGGAGGTGAGTGCCTGCATATTCTCATGATGGCTAGAGGAGGTACTGTGTGTCTGAAGTGAATTGTTGCTTTCTGATCTGCTTTCCACCCAGGTCTGGAGAAGATTGAGAATCTGCAGCAACATGAGAATGAGGACATCTACAAACTAGCCTTCGAGATTATTGACCAGTACTTCTCAGGCGACGATGTGAGTTGTAAATCACACACACAGTCCAGGGCTTCTGTTAGGAAAATGTAGCACCAGACATGTGACCTGCAGCATTTTCATTAACCGACCCATATGCATTGGGTGTGTAACCTGATTAGGGCGTCCACCCACGGTGCTCAGAAATACAAATCACATTTTGTTTAAGGTAATTAATCTTAACAGATCATGCAACGGCGTGCATCCTTCTTACTAAATTCCGATGCAAATTTGAAGATGTTAGAATAACTGTCCACATGAACTTTTCCTCAGACAACAAGACCAGTAACTAACAGCAAAATCACTAGCCTGTCAATCTACTATCCCCCATAGTAGAAAAGTTGACCTATTCTATTGGTCAGCTTGTCATTCTCTACGAGAAACAGACTCTGGGACAGTTGTGGGAACAATGGATCACAAATTCATACAACCAGTAGGTGTCGTGACTATCATTAATCTGATGACTGTTTAAACAATGTTTAATTGTTACTCGATTGAAATGAATCATGTAACAATTAACTCATTAGACATTTGCTGCACCACAGTAAAAGTTGTTTAGCGAGTTGCTATCTCCCGAGTATAAACTCTAAAGATATACAGACATCTCTTACATCAATAACAGTCGATTATTCATGTATTATTATTACCTCTTATCAGTCTCATTCTGAACGTTGCACACTCCCTGATATCTGAAAGAACCCTAACCTCATTGATGAATCAGAAATACACACATTGGCTCAGTAAATAAATAATGAACTAAGTAATACACACTTACATAAGATAAAAGTCCCTAGTGAACTGACACCATATGACAGCTTGTTACATAATGGGAGGGGAGAGAGTCAACTTATCCTACATACATTTTGGAAGCTGCGCTCATGGAAATGCGTATCCTTAGCACCCTAACCACTGCTCGTTCAGATTAGAAATGCAATATATATTTACGCCTAGATGTGTTTCTCTGTCTCTCAGAAGCCAATCGATCCGTCTATGGGTAGTGGCTTGATGTAAGGCTCTGATTATCCACCAGAGGTCACAATGTCCTTAGTTATAGAGCTTCTCTGGTCTTGGAGTGTTCGTTAGCATAGATACTTCAGACGTACCAATGGTTGTATGGGAGGGATTCTTCCTTCCCACCTCGTGTCTTTTAGTCAAAGTTCTAGGACCACTTACATGCACAGCTGCAGACTGAGTGTTTCTGGTCTCCGAGGTGAGGTTATTTTCTTCTGTGGAGATTGAGAGTTTCATAGTTTGAACCATTTTGTGACGTTCACCTCGCTCTGTATGTCGGCTGGTCTGTAGAGTTGAAACCATTTTGTGACATTCACCTCGCTCTGTATGTCGGCTGGTCTGTAGAGTTGAAACCATTTTGTGACGTTCACCTCGCGCTGTATGTCGGCTGGTCTGTAGAGTTGAAACCATTTTGTGACGTTCACCTCGCGCTGTATGTCGGCTGGTCTGTAGAGTTGAAGCCATTTTGTGACGTTCACCTCGCGCTGTATGTCGGCTGGTCTGTAGAGTTGAAGCCATTTTGTGACGTTCACCTCGCGCTGTATGTCGGCTGGTCTGTAGAGTTGAAACCATTTTGTGACGTTCACCTCGCGCTGTATGTCGGCTGGTCTGTAGAGTTGAAACCATTTTGTGACGTTCACCTCGCGCTGTATGTCGGCTGGTCTGTAGAGTTGAAACCATTTTGTGACGTTCACCTCGCTGTATGTCGGCTGGTCTGTAGAGTTGAAACCATTTTCAGCCGTTCACCTCGCTCTGTATGTCGGCTGGTCTGTAGAGTTGAAACCAGTTTGTGACGTTCACCTCGCGACTGTATGTCTGCTGGTCTGTAGAGTTGAAACCATTTTGTGATGTCCGGTTTCACACGCTGTATGTCTGCTGGTCTGTAGGTTGAAACCATTTTGTGATGTTCACCTCGCCGTCTGTCTGTCGGCTGGTCTGTAGAGTTGAAACCATT
Organism: Oncorhynchus masou masou; assembly: GCF_036934945.1. Taxonomy (NCBI): domain Eukaryota; kingdom Metazoa; phylum Chordata; class Actinopteri; order Salmoniformes; family Salmonidae; genus Oncorhynchus; species Oncorhynchus masou. The sequence goes on along the minus strand of NC_088240.1, from coordinate 14,073,439 downwards.
TTGTGACGTTCACCTCGCGCTGTATGTCGGCTGGTCTGTAGAGTTGAAACCATTTTGTGACGTTCACCTCGCGCTGTATGTCGGCTGGTCTGTAGAGTTGAAGCCATTTTCAGCCGTGTAGCCACAGCTCGCTCCACGCTGTCTGCTCTCAGTACAACGTTTCTAACCAGTTCAACGTGTGGGCCGCGACCTCGCGTCTGCTTGGTCTGTAGGTTTAACCATTCATGATGTCCGGTTTACACCGTCCGTCTGCTTGGTCTGTAGGTTTAACCATTCATGATGTCCGGTTTACACCGTCCGTCTGCTTGGTCTGTAGGTTTAACCATTCATGATGTCCGGTTTACACCGTCCGTCTGCTTGGTCTGTAGGTTTAACCATTCATGATGTCCGGTTTACACCGTCCGTCTGCTTGGTCTGTAGGTTTATTCTTAGCGAGTCCTTTTAAGCACTCTGGCCAAAGGGGCGTTCCGTCATACTGACACTAACTCTGAGCTCACTTGGACGGTGCTACTGACTGGGCACAAGTTTATATGAAAAACAATTAATTTAGAAGGCTAAAATCACATTGCTATCTTCACAGAATTATCCTCATATTTAATCATTTTATACCACACAGTTGAGGTCAGTACTCTGTGCAGGCCAGTCAAGTTCTTCCACACTGATCTCGACAAACCGTTTCCGTATGGACCTTGCTTTGTGCAGAGGGGTGTTGTCACGCTAAAACAGGAAAGGACCTTCCACCAAGTTGGAAGCACAGATTTGTCTAGAATGTCATTGTATGCTGTAATGTTAATAAGATTTACCTTCACTGGAACTAAGGGGCCTAGCCTGAACCATGAAAAACAGCCCCAGACCATTAATCCTGAAACCGAGGACATACATTTTTACGCGCTTCACCGCCTGCCTACCGTTGCCAATCGACATGAATGGGAAACGTGCTTCATTCACCAGTTGAATTATACTGAACAAAAATAGAAACGCAACATCCAGAAATTGAAGATTTTACTGAGCTACAATTCATATAAGGAAATTAATTGATTAGGCTCAAATCTATGGATTTCACGTGACAGGGAATACAGATATGCATCTGTGGTCACATACCTTTTATCTGGTGTAATCCCCATCTGCTGCATGCAGCGCGACACATCAACCTCTGTATTGACTGATCAGGCTGTTGACTGTGGCCTGTTGTCCCAATCCTCTTCAATAGTTGTGCAAAGTTGCTGGATATTGGTGAGAACTGGACCACGCTGTAACACACATGATACAGAGCATCCCAAACATGATAAATTGTATAGCTTATGGTAAAGAAATGAACATTTTAAGTTATCTGGCAACGGCTCTGGTGGACATGCCAATTGCACGCTCCCTCAAAACGAGACATCTGTGGCATTGTGTGAGACGACTGCACATTTTAGTGGCCCGAGCGCAAGGTGCACCTGTGTTATGATCATGCTGCTTGATGTGCCACACCTGTCAGGTGGATGGATTATCTTGGCAAAGAAGAAATGCTCACTAAAATGGATATAAACAAAATTGTGCACAATATTTTTGTGCATATGGAATATTTTGGGATCTTTTATTTCAGCTTATGAAACATGGGACCAATACTTTACATGTTGCATTTATATTTTTGTTAAGTGTAAAAATTGTAGTTAATTGTGGCCATCCAACTGTTTTTAACATGTGATTGGAATTGAGAATTGTTACGCAATGATTGGACTCCAGCAGCAATGAATGAGCTTGTCGTGGAAATTCTACACCAGGGACAAAATCAAACTTAAAGGAATCTTTGTTTTGTTGATTTGAGAGGTTCCAACCAACTCAATGCACCAACTATACATGTTGATTAGGAGCTCCTCCGGGGCAGTCCTGTTAGATCTCTTTTATATACAGACAAGTTATATTTGCATGATTTAGCTTATTCATAATTCATCATTAACGTTTGTGTCATTCATGTGACAGACCAATACCTCACAAGACTTCTTCTCTCTAAGCTGAATTGCAGGTATTGCCAAATTGCAGATTCTGATAGTGAGGATTTGTTCAGTCACTTGCATGAACACAAATGGTTATTAGAAAAGCACAAACACAGAACACAGAAATTCATAAATAGAAAAGCACCAACATAAAATGTTCCATCACAAGCTCTTTGAGGAGCTGTAGCAGCAGCCCTCTTGCTGTCTGACAGAGTTCCCCCTCAAACTAGCCTCACATGTGCTGTGCCCGTGTGATAAATATTAGGACACACAACAACTAACACAAATACACACATTTACATTTAAGTCATTTAGCAGACGCTCTTATCCAGAGCGACTTACAAATTGAATTCACCTTCTGACATCCAGTGGAACAGCCACTTTACAATAGTGCATCTAAATCATTAAGGGGGGTGAGAAGGATTACTTATCCTATCCTAGGTATTCCTTGAAGAGGTGGGGTTTCAGGTGTCTCCGGAAGGTGGTGATTGACTCCGCTGTCCTGGCGTCGTGAGGGAGTTTGTTCCACCATTGGGGGGCCAGAGCAGCGAACAGTTTTGACTGGGCTGAGCGGGAACTGTACTTCCTCAGTGGTAGGGAGGTGAGCAGGCCAGAGGTGGATGAACGCAGTGCCCTTGCTTGGGTGTAGGGCCTGATCAGAGCCTGGAGGTACTGCGGTGCCGTTCCCCTCACAGCTCCGTAGGCAAGCACCATGGTCTTGTAGCGGATGCGAGCTTCAACTGGAAGCCAGTGGAGAGAGCGGAGGAGCGGGGTGACGTGAGAGAACTTGGGAAGGTTGAACACCAGACGGGCTGCGGCGTTCTGGATGAGTTGTAGGGGTTTAATGGCACAGGCAGGGAGCCCAGCCAACAGCGAGTTGCAGTAATCCAGACGGGAGATGACAAGTGCCTGGATTAGGACCTGCGCCGCTTCCTGTGTGAGGCAGGGTCGTACTCTGCGGATGTTGTAGAGCATGAACCTACAGGAACGGGCCACCGCCATGATGTTGGTTGAGAACGACAGGGTGTTGTCCAGGATCACGCCAAGGTTCTTAGCGCTCTGGGAGGAGGACACAATGGAGTTGTCAACCGTGATGGCGAGATCATGGAACGGGCAGTCCTTCCCCGGGAGGAAGAGCAGCTCCGTCTTGCCGAGGTTCAGCTTGAGGTGGTGATCCGTCATCCACACTGATATGTCTGCCAATTTAATCCCACTAAATTTAGCAAATGAACCTAGATTGATTTTTAAGCATGACCAGTCAAATGTATTCCCATAAATGAATAGGCTAAAAAGCATTGTTTTGCAATGTACTTCTACCTTTTCTCCTGGACAATTGGTCGGCACCCATGTTTATTTATCGTCTTTTACCAGCTAACAGAAGCGCTGACACACACACACACATCCCTCACCATTCCTCTTCTTTGTCTCTCCTTCTTAGATTGATGAGGATCCCAGTTTGATTCCTGAAGCCACCCAAGGAGGGAACTTCAACTTTGACCCCGCCTCCAGCCTGCAGAAGGAGTTCAAGTTCTAGGAGCCAGCTTCACTAGTACTGTCTAACCAACCCCAGACATTCATCCATCTAGCTCTCCTCCTATCTGGCAACCTAATACAGAAGGATTGAACCCACCTACTACCATCACTATTACTCCAACATGGCAACCCACCTTGCGATTGAAGGATTCACCCACCAACTCCACAATACGCCACCTCTGCACTGAAAGGTTACTTAAAACTACCACCTGCCACCACAACCTGGCAACCCAATACAAACGGGTCCAGGTAATTAATCCAGCACCAGTACCATCTGGCCACCCGTGTGGGGAGGATCTCAGGCAATCTTAGCAAATGCTTTGAAATGTCACGTGAAAATCACAAAGGAAGAAAAAGCCTTTTGAGGCAATATTTTTGAATTGCCAAATGTCACAACTACACACTCGCACAAAAACACACCGTTGAAGACACTTGGGAATAGTTTCTTTGCATATTTGTTTTAGAAAACAATATCACGATACTGCGGTATCGGAAAGGATACTGCAGTTTATTTGCGGTTTATTTTTGTGCTTCACCTCTGGATTGTCCCCTGGTCGTGGACCTTCGCTCGCTCTCCCTCTCCCTTGATGTCCGAGTGCCCCCAATTAAAGATGTTTACCTCGGAGCGAACCCATGAACAGACATGGACCCTGTCCTCGTCCCCAAAGTCCTAGGACAGGAAGAGGTGGGATTTAGGCAGGGAGAGGTTTTTTTAGGCAGACTGATGAGACATTTTGACTCACTTTATTTTATTTTTTTGCTTTTGACTTTGAATCATGAGTTATGGATTTTTATTTATAAAAAATACATGTAATTAAAAAAATATATAATGCTGCAAAACTGGTTTGTATAAGTATATAATTGTTTTGCAATTTTGCTCTAATTCAGGGGAGAGCAAAATAAAAAAGCTTAAATTTTTTCAGGTTGGAGGAAAACCACAGAATGGTAGAGGACTAGGGCCCACAAGCTCATTTTAACATGGGCAAGTCCATTTAAGACTTTCACCATTTTAAAGACTTCTTATGGGTTAAGGAAGGCTCACATAATTCCATCTAGGTCATCAGCCAATGAATTCTACTCTTGAGTAAACATTCCATAACTGCAGGTGGCAGCCAACCTTGGCTTAATACCTGTTCAAACAACACACCACAGGTGGCAGTATGCACCCTTTTAGTTTGTTTACAAACTCATAGAAGTATTAGAAAATGTACTACTTCAAAATGGAGATGGCCTCAATTGCGCTGCCCATTCTCTCAGACTCCGTAATGGGTCCGGTACAATGATGCAATGTCCACGAAGAAAACACTGTAGCCCTGTTTCTCAGAGGACATGAAATCCTGCTGCAGAAGTGATGTCACTTCCTGTGGAGAGCAGGTAGTGATGGCATAGGTCTTGCAGACATTGCTTGCATTAACTAATGGTTGTGTGCCACGTCATCGACTGAGAGATTGCTGTAACATATGAGTTGGTTAGCTGATATGTAAAATACCTATCCAGACTTTGTAAGATCTGGAATGCATCAGAAACACCTGGTCAGAGGAACACACCCACTGTTGGGAACTCCAACAGAAGAGTTGACTGAAAACTAAAACAAACCTATATTTGGCAACAACAACAAAGTATTATCTCATTCTTATAAAAAATGTGTTATTTTATGTTGAAATAGAAAAGATTGCAAGGTTTGTCTTTTTCTGGTCCAGGTATAGAAAATCACAGAGGCCTCTAGTGGCTAAAGCTCATTCTAATATGACCAGAGCCATTGAGGGCTTGCACAATTTTAATGTAGTCAACTGGGTGGAACTTCCAACTTCATTGGCTAAGCCCTCCTGGTGACCCTGTTGGAGTCATGTCCAACTGGGTCATCAGGAGGGATCAGCCATTTTGAAGAAGAAAATGGACTATTTAAAAAAAAAAAAAATGGAGACTGCCTCAATGGCGCCCCCCCGACCGCCGCAGTCCAGGAGTCCCCTATCTCTAGGTCAAGTATGTGGAGCCCCCAGGCCCCCCGACCGCCGCCGTCCAGGAGTCCCCTATCTCTAGGTCAAGTATGTGGAGCCCCCAGGCCCCCCGACCGCCGCCGTCCAGGAGTCCCCTATCTCTAGGTCAAGTATGTGGAGCCCCCAGGCCCCCCGACAGCCGCCGTCCAGGAGTCCCCGATCTCTAGGTCAAGTATGTGGAGCCCCCAGGCCCCCCGACCGCCGCCGTCCAGGAGTCCCCTATCTCTAGGTCAAGTATGTGGAGCCCCCAGGCCCCCCGACAGCCGCCGTCCAGGAGTCCCCGATCTCTAGGTCAGTCCCCCCCCGACAGCCGCCGTCCAGGAGTCCCCGATCTCTAGGTCAAGTATGTGGAGCCCCCAGGCCCCCCGACAGCCGCCGTCCAGGAGTCCCCGATCTCTAGGTCCCCCCAGGAGTCCAGGAGTCCCCTATCTCTAGGTCAAGTATGTGGAGCCCCCAGGCCCCCCGACCGCCGCCGTCCAGGAGTCCCCTATCTCTAGGTCAAGTATGTGGAGCCTCCAGGCCCCCCGAACGCCGCCGTCCAGGAGTCCCCTATCTCTAGGTCAAGTATGTGGAGCCTCCAGGTTTACTATTTTTACTTGTAGATTTTCTTCTGTCTTATGCACATGTCTGAGTATTAATTGTTTCTCTCTTCCTGCGGAAAGAAGACCGGACTAACAGAGGATAGAACACGACCTCTGACCTATACAGAACTTTATTTTTATTTTTTTAAATGAGGTCACAGTTCATAAGCTTCCTGAATGTGTATCTCTCTTAAAATCGTCTCTTGAGAATATATAAATATATATTTCCATAAAGCCTGTACAAAGCTGCTGCAGCTAAACAGTCATTGTTGAAACGGACTCACTCTGCAGAACGATAACATTGGCTACTTATTGTCAGACTGACGGGGAGGTTGTTCCGTTGACTTTTTTGATTTTCATTCAAAAAATGGTTAATCATAATGGGTTGTGATGACATGCTGATGAACCTGATACAGTTATGTCTGTCTGTAGGGACACACTGTCTTTGTACCAGTCTCAGTTTGTTTCCAGGATCTAGGAAGTGTGAGGGCTAACACAAACCCCCGGTCCCTTGTCTGGACTTATGTTCCTCTGTTATGGCCCATTCAAACAGCGCACAAAAAAAAGCCAGGAAGGATTTGTAAGGAGTGGGTTTGGAATAGGGGGGTTTCAAAGCAGCACAGGTTTGTTTTGGAAATAATTGTTTATTACTGATGAACTATCCCTAGAAGGACCGAGCCACTTTAAAGAATTACAATTTGTCTTGTATCAGAAAACGATACAAGCTTATGTTTGTTGCAAGATTTTTACTTGCCAGAGAAAAGTTGTTTTTAAAGAACTTAATAAAATGTCAGTGTTTTGGCCTTAGTTTCATTTATACATTTTAGATAGATGAATTCACTTTTAAGGTGGCTTGCTGATGCTTTCAACTCTTGTGCACATTAAAGACGTGAGTGGAAATTCATTGTGCCTTTTTTTTGTTTTTAATTTCTACGAAACAAAAAGAAATCTCAACGACAAATGTACTAAGGAAAAAAGAAACAAAATGCTAGAAGCTGTTGGAGCATCCAGAATGGGAGATGTTCTTGTGGTGTCTCATATTGCTGGAGTCTGCCACTAGAATAGTCAATGCTGCGCTCTGCTGAAAAGAGCGATTTGTTCTACTCCTATTTTGTTGTTTGATAATTGTAGTCCATTTTGACACATCACCCCTCCTTCCACCTATACCTACCGTGTCTCAGAAAGCATTCATGCCTGTTTCAAAATGGATTAAATCAACAACATTCTCACCCATCTACACACAATACCCTGTAATGACCAAGACAAGGAAATACTATAATCTAATTTACAGAAATATTCACACCCCTGAGTGGATATATTTAGAAACCCCTTTGGCAGTGATTACAGCTGTGAGTCTTTCTGGGTAAGTCTCTTAAGAGATTTTCACACCTGGGAAGTGTGACATTTGCCTATTTATGCTTTTAAAAATTCTTCATTCTGTCATTGTTTGTTGATCATTGCTAGACAGCCATTTTCAAGTCTTGCCATAGATGTTCTAGCTGATATAAGTCAACTGTAAGTAGGTCACTCGGGAACATTCAATGTTGTCTTGGTAAGCTATTGCAGTGTATATTTGGCCTTGTGTTTTAGGTTATTGTCCTGCTGACTGGTGAATTTGTCTCTGTATCAGCTGTAAAGCAGACCGAGATGTTGGATTTGCCCCAAACACAACTTTTATTATCGAAATGAAGTTCATTTCTTTGCCACATTTTTTTCAGTTTTACTTTAGTGCCTTATTGCAAACAGGATGCATGTTTTGGAATGTTTTTATTCTGTACAGCTTCCTCCTTTTCACTGTCATTTAGGTTAGTATTGTGAAGTAACTACGGTGTTGTGGATCCATCCTCAGTTTTCTCCTATCACAGCCATTCAACTGTGTTTTATAGTCCCCATTGGCCTCATGGTGAAATCCCTGAGTGGTGTCCTTCTCCGGCAGTGGAGTGAGGAAGGACGCCTGTATCTTTGGTTGTGCATTGATCCACCATCCAAAGTGTAGTAACTTCCCCATGATCAATGTCTGCTTTTTTTTTACCCATCTACCAATAGGTGCCCTTTGCGAGCCATTGGAAAACCTCCCTGGTCTTTGGTTGAATGTGTTTGAAATCCACTGCCAGACTGAGGGACCTTACAATTATCTGTATGTGAGGGGTACAGAGATGAGGTTGTCATTCAAATCAAGTTAAACACCATTATTGCACACAGTGAGTCCATGCAACTTCTGTGACTTGTTAAGCACATTTTTACTCCTGAACTTACTTAGGCTTTGCATAACAAATGAGTTGAATACTTATTGACTTGACATTTCAGCTTTTAGGTTTTAAAGAATTTGTAAGAATATCAAAACAATTCCACTTCGACATTATGAGGTATTGTGTCTAGGCCAGTGTCACAAAATCAACATTTTAATCTGTTATATTCAGGCTGTAACACAACAAAATGTGGAAAACTCCAAGGGGTGTAAATACTTTGAAGACACTACATTCACCTCACCACAAACAAACCCATCAATGCCACATTCTGCTAATCAATCAGGGGATTTTGATTATGACATCACTTCCTCTCATCTCATCTTTAGGACATGTTCTCTGTACTACTGATCCTAACCAAAATAAATGTGCTGTTAGCCATTGGTTACTGCTGCAAGCTTTCTGATTGATACAGTAACATCAAGGTGTATTGTCTGTCTGGAAAAATTGATGAGAGATTCTTATTCCTAAAGAAGGGACAAAGTGACTCGCATGTATGTGATTTAGAGTTGCTGTACATGGTACCTGGATAAATATACCTGACACATTTTGCTCTCAAAAAAAGTAATCAGCTTTACTGAATATACAAGGTTCTATTTTAATGTAACTGTTTATCACCAATCCCTTCAGTCTGGTGGTGTCAACACTTCAATCTGGAGTAGCAACCATTGATTTTACTTCCAGGGAGAAACTATAACCAGCAGGACTGTGGCTAAATAAGGAGACCACCTTGTGGTGTAGAAGGATACTGCATCTTCTGTCAATTGTAAAAATGAGTGGCACTTGTGACATTACTGTGGGGGAGATTAGTTTAATGTAAAATCCATGTCATTGTTACAGTGAGTGTAAAAACAGGTGGATGATCCCATTGGGTTTTTGTCCTTTTGATTAAAAGTAGCCATTTAATTCCAATTTGCGATTCTCAAGTCCCATTGAATAGTTTCCTTCATAGTGAATGTCACAACTGTTTCTATATTCAAATAACCTACTGGCATGATGCATACTGTGAGACATGGGGCTAGTTAGTGATAGGAGCACAGCTAGCTTATGAAAAGCCTCACAGGTTCCCTTTTGTCCAAATGTGTGTGTGCCTATTCTTTACCTGTTTGTATATGAGAACCCATTCCTTGTCCATTGATCTGTGTATTTGCCAAAGTTTTCCATATGTCCGTGTGTGTGTGTCTGTGTGTGTGTGTGTGTGTGTGTGTGTCTGAGTTCTCCCTCAGCGCTTTCTGATGAGTGTGACCAAAGAGTCCAGGGCCTCTTGGAGCCCCAGGCCATTGTGAGCGCTGCAGCCCTGCACCTCCCAGTCTCTATCCCAGCACTGCCCCAGTCCCAGCCGGCCCGTCACCTCATGGAGCCCCATCGCCTCTGGGAGGTCCATCTTATTAACCAGCACCATTAGGGGGACCCCCCTCACTCTCTCATCCCCCAGCACTCTCCCCAACGCCGCCCCTGCCTCCCCGATCCGTACCCGGTCTACCCCGTCCACCATAAACAGCAGGGCATCGCATTCCTCCATGTGGTCTCCCCACTGGGCGCGCATGCCCCCCTGGCCCCCTATGTCCCACACGGTCAGCTCCGGGCCAGAATCCAGCTCCAGTGAGCCCACGTTGAAGCCTACTGTGGGGGTGGTGTGTGCCAGCTCGCCCCTAAGAAGGCGGTGGAGGAGGGTGGACTTCCCTGCCCCGTCCAGGCCCACTAGAACCACTTTGGCCATGTGGCTGTGAAACTGTCTGCACAGGGCCAGACCCATGTCAGACAGGGCTTTGAGGTTTTTATGAAAGATGGTTTCTGCAGATCTGTGATGGTTGGAGTCCATCTAAGCTTGTCCTTTAATAGTCCAATGAGTGGAGCAGATCAGTTAAACATCAAGGCTTAGAAATGAATCATCACATCTTCAGTTATCAGCAAGGTCCTGATTCCTCTTTATCGTCCTGGTCTGTGAGTATGTAATCCAGCTGCTTGACATTACACCTTTTGTGCTGAAATGGAGGCTCCTACAGCACAGCTGAATGTCACTGAACAGTCATAACCAAGTGAGATATCATCTAGTTATTTTCATGTGTTTGCATGCAGCTTTCTAAGCCAGCGCTAGTTCCCATTGGACTAATCAACCCAGCTGACTGGGATCTCAATCACTGGGGATGGTAACCATGGCATTGGCTTCATCTGGGCTACACGTGTGGCGGTTAAATAATTCAATTAGTTGATGAGAAATTGATTGTGGGTAGTTTATTTTCAGAGCTACTAAAATCAGAAATGGGAGATGGAGGTGCAATTTGCTGACATGAGGGGCAACAAGATGTTAAACATTCTTGTTATCGGGCCTCCCGGGTGGCGCAGTGGTCTAGGGTCTGGGTTCACGCCCAGGCTCTGTCGCAGCCGGCCGTGACCGGGAGGTCCGTGGGGCGACGCACAATTGGCCTAGGTTGTCCGGGTTAGGGTTTGGCCGGTAGGGATATCCTTGTTGTGTTTCGGAGGAGTTGTAGCGATGAGACATGATAGGAACAACTAACAATTGGATACCATGTGGGTAAAAATAAAACATTCTTGTGATCAAACAAATAGACAAACAGAAGGGCACAGCCACTTTGACCAAGGATCTGTATTAAATGTACCTCTGTTCTGACCCTAGATTAGAGTGAATAAAACAGGAAACGCCCACTGAATCAACTGGGCTGCGTTCAGTACGTTCAATTGAATGGAAACTGCTGTACTGTCACGGATCCCTCCGGAACTTTCATTACGCACACCTGTCCCCTATTCCCACTGAATAGTACCTGTATAAGTGTGCCCTTTGGTTTCCATTGGGCTGTCCATCATTGTTACAATGTCCGTTAGCGCGTGTGAGTACTAATCATTGTCCCGAGTGTTAATCATTGTGGCGTGTGTATTTATTCGAGGTACTCCTCGCTCTTTTGTTTGGGTTTCAACCCTGTTTTGTGTGCGAGTTTGTTTGGTCTTCGTCCCTGTGCCTTTACATGGCTCGCCGTAATTTGGGCTAAATAAAAACCCTATTATGCATTTCTGCGTCTGTCTTCCGAATCTCTTCATGTGAACGTGACATGTACTTAACGAACAGTTGAAAAACAGGGAGGTTGGGGAACGCTGTTAACATGACCACTGCCCTTTAAATACGGCACTCATCGCTTCAACCCACACCTTGCTACAGCCACCGAACGGGAGCAAACGCGTCTTAAAGTGTGTTAGAGTACGCAAGAGAACGTTTTGAGGAAATGTGTTGTTCAGTACAAAACATTCCACAACGTAGCAAATGTTCAAGCTTACTGAACAAACCTCTAACCCCCCCATGATTAACTGAGTGATCAAGAGAGATCAGGCTTCTTGCAAAACCTGATTTATGAGGATTATGGCATCATTCATGTTTGGGGGGTGTTTATTTTATGGTCGCTGCGCGGCTGTGCAGGACTCCATCACCGTCATTGTTTGCTGACGACACGACGGTGGTAGGCCTGATCACCGACTACAATGAGACTGACCTCCCTATAGGCTGAGACCTCTCCCTCAAAGTCAGCAAGGCAAAGGGGCTGATTGTAGACTACAGAAAAAGGAGGGCCGAACACGCCCCCTTCACGTCAACGGGGCTGTAGTGGAGCAGGTTGAGAGCTTCAATTTCCTCTGTGTCAACATCATTTAGGATCTGTCATGGTCCACACACCAACAGAGTCGTGAAGAGGGCACTACAGCGCCTCTTCCCCCTCAGGAGCACAGGAGGTTGGTGGCACCTTAATTGGGGAGGACGGGCTCGTGGAAATGACTGGAGCGGAATAAGTGGAACATCAAACATGTTTTGAATGTGTTTGATGCCATTCGCTCCGTTCCAGCCGTTATTATGAGCCGTCCTCCCCTCAGCAGCCTCCACTGCCCAGGAGGCTGGAAAGATTTGGCATGGGCTCTCGAGATCCTCAAAAAGTTCTACATTTGCACCATTGAGAGCATCTTGACTGGCAGCATCACCGCTTGGTATAGTAACTGCTTGGCATCCGACCGCAAGGCATTACAGAGGGTAGTGCATACGGCCCAGTACATCACTAGGGCAGTGGCCTCTATACCAGGCGGTGTCAAAGGAAGACCCTAAAAATGTTCAGACTCCAGCTCGTCAAGTCATAAAAGTTTATCTGCTACAACACAGCAAGCGGTACCGATGTACCAAGTCTAGAACCAATAAGACCCTGAACAGCTTCTACCCCCAAAACATAAGGCTGCTAAATAGTATGTCTGGGTAGCTAATGGTTAACTATTTAACTATCTGCTTTGACCCTTTGTGCTGCTGCTACTGTTTTATTATCTATCCTGTTGCCTAGTCACGTTATCCCAACCTATACGGTATGTACATATCAACCTCAACTACCTCGTAGCACTGCACATCTACTAGCTACTGGTACTCTGTGTATTGCCACGGTAACACTCTTATTGAAGCAGGTCAATACTTTAGTATTATTCCTCTATTTTCTCTCTCTGCAGGTGTGTAGACTAACATTCCACTGTCAACACACCTGTTGTTTACCAAGCATCTGACATGTATGTATGTGTGTTTTTTGTTGATGTTCTTGAAAAAATGATTCGATTTCTGTGCATGTTATGCCAAAATGATCTAGACTTGTGTCTAGTGTTTGTCAGGCCAGACAGTGCTCTAGTGACCTTCGCCTTATTTATTTCATAGGAAAGTAACTGTCTCTGCAGCTCTGAATTCAATTGGTCTTGCTGAATGTTGACAGGTCACATCATTTGTTGTGTCTCACTTCCGGACACTCTGCATTAAAACAGTATCAAGTTTATTTTAACCTATGTCTCAGGTCACCTGATTTAGAATTGACCACAGGTAAGGTCAGTGTTTCACAATCCATTCCTCAGGTTGCACATATTTGTTCCAGCCCAACACTAACCCACCTGATTCAAATAGGACTTGGTGATTAGTTGGGTTTGTGCTAGGTTAGAATGAAAATGTGGACAGATTGCCTTAGGATGAGCTACTTCTGTACTGCTTAGCACACTTGCCAAATATCAGAACTCAAACTGATCATGCAATGTAATATGCTTTTGTTGTATTTTGGACACTTTTTGGGGGACCAAATTTGGTTTATCGCCGCTATAGTTGCACATTTTCATACAATATATTTTCAAGACTCGTGCTCAAACAATATGGCCGCTATCAGCTTGCATGAATGATTTTTACTATCCAACAGTGCCACCATGCGACCAAACTGAATCATACTGTACAGGTTAGCTAGACTCATCCCTGAGCATGTGTGCCAAATTGCATCACTCTGAGTACAACAGATCAAGAGATATAAGCATCTGTCAATTATAGCGGCACTGTTGTAATGTGTACTGCCCAGTACATCACTAGTGCCAAGCTTCCTACAGTCCAGGACCTACAGTTGAAGTGGGAAGTTTACATACACTTAGGTTAGAATCATTAAAACTCATTTTTCAACCAGTCCACAAATGTCCTGTTAACAAACTATAGTTTTGTCAAGTCGGTTAGGACATCTACTTTGTGCATGGCACAATTAAGTTTTCCAACAGTTGTTTACAGACAGATTATTTCACTTATAATTCACTGAATCACAATTCCAGTGGGTCAGAAGTTTACATACACTAAGTTGACTGTGCCTTTAAACAGCTTGGAAAATTCCAGAAAATGATGCCATGGCTTTAGAAGCTTCTGATTGGCTAATTGACATCATTTGAGTCAATTGGAGGTGTACCTGTGGATGTATTTCAAGGCCTACCTTCAACCTCAGTGCCTCTTTGCTTGACATCATGGGAAAATCAAAAGAAATCAGCCAACAGCTCAGAAAAAAAATTGTAGACCTCCACAAGTCTGGTTCATCCTAGGGAGCAATTTACAAATGCCTGAAGGTACCACATTCATCTGTACAAACAATAGTATGCAAGTATAAACACCATGGGACCACAAAGCAGTCATACCGCTCAGGAAGGAGACGCGTTCTGTCTCCTAGAGATGAACGTACTTTGGTGCGAAAAGTGCAAACCAATCCCAGAAGCATGGGGGTGGCAGCATCATGTTGTGGGGGTTCTTTGCTGCAGGAGGGACTGGTGCATTTCACAAAATAGATGACATCATGAGTTAGGAAAATTATGTGGATATATTGAAGCAACATATCAAGACATCAGAAGTTAAAAAGTAACAAAGTTAAAGCTTTGTTGCAAATGGGACTTCCAAATGGACAATGACCCAAAGCATATTTCCAAAGTTGTGGCAAAATGGCTTAAGGACAACAAAGTCAAGGTATTGGAGTGGCCATCACAAAGACCTGACCTCAATCCTATAGAACATTTGTGGGCAGAACTGAACAAGCGTGTGTGAGCAAGGAGGCCAACAAACCTGACTCATTTACACCAGCTCTGTCAGGAGGAATGGGCCAAAATTCACCCAACTTATTGTGGGAAGCTTGTGGAAGGCTACCTGAAACGTTTGACCCAAGTTATTAAACAATTTAAAGGCATGTTACCAAATACTAATTGAGTGTATGTAAACTTCTGACCCACTGGGAATGTGATGAAAGAAATAAAAGCTGAAATAAATCATTCTCTCTCCTACTATTCTGACATTTCACATACTTAAAACAAAGTGGTGATCCTAACTGACCTAAGACAGGGAATTTTTTACTAGGATTAAATGTCAGGAATTGTGAAACACCTTAGCCAACTACATTTAAACTCAGTTTATGTAAACTTCCGACTTCAACTGTGTATATAATAGCCGGTGTCAGTGGAAAGCCCATAAAATTGTCAGTGACTCCATTCACCCAAGTCATAGACTGTTCTCTCTGCTACCGCATGTCAAGCAGTACCGGAGCCCCAAGTCAAGGACCAAAAGGCTCCTTAACGCCTTCTACCCCCAAGTCATAGACTGTTCTCTCTGCTACCGCATGTCAAGCAGTACCGGAGCGCCAAGTCAAGGACCAAAAGGCTCCTTAACGCCTTCTACCCCCAAGTCATTGACTGTTCTCTCTGCTACCGCATGTCAAGCAGTACCGGAGCCCCAAGTCAAGGACCAAAAGGCTCCTTAACACCTTCTACCCCCAAGTCATTGACTGTTCTCTCTGCTACCGCATGTCAAGCAGTACCGGAGCCCCAAGTCAAGGACCAAAAGGCTCCTTAACGCCTTCTACCCCCTGTATATAGCTATCCCCTGTACCCCCTGTATATAGCCTTGTTATTGTGTTTATTTATAGGATTTTTTACTTTAGGGGGGAGAAGCTCTTGTCCATACTGCAGGCCTGTGCATTTGGAACCTCTGCCAATGAGGTCATCTGTACTTAACAAAAATATTAACTTAACATGTAACAATATCAAAGATTTTACTGAGTTACAGTTCATAGAAGGAAATCAGTCAATTTAATAAATTCATTAGGCCCTAATCTATGGATTTCACATGACTGGGCAGATGTGCAGCCATGGGTGGGCCTGGGAGGGCATAGGTCCACCCACTTGGGAGCCAGGCCCAGCCAATCAGAATGGGTTTTTCCCCACAAAAGTACTTTATTACAGACAGAAATACTCCTTAGCACCCCTGTCCAGCATCACTACTCTGGACGGTTCTGACTTAGAATATGTGGACAATTACAAATACCTAGGTGTCTGGAAGGAGAGTTTGCAGTCTAACCAGACTCACATTAAGCATCTCCAATCCAAAATTAAATTTAGAATCCGCTTCCTATTTCGCAACAAAGCCTCCTTCACCCATGCTGCCAAACATACCCTCTTAAACTGACTATACTGAAAGGATAGAGATGGATGGATGGATGGATGGATGGTGAGGTCCCGAGTGGTGCAGCGGTCTAAGGGACTGCAGTGCTGAGGAGCCACTACTGCCTGGGTTTTGGCCGGGGGGCTTTATTTGGCTCAACTCCTTGTGGCGGGCCGGGTACCTGAAAGCTGACTTCGGTCGTCCACTCCTGAGTGGAGTGTGTTAAGAAGTAGGGGCTAGGTAAATCATGTTTCGGAGGATGCATGTCTCAACCTTCGACTTTCCCAAGCCCATTAAGGAGCTGCAGCGATGAGACAAGTTTTTTTTAATTGGATGGATGGAGAAAGCAGGGAAAGATGGAATCTACCCTATATTATATTTCTCCATGGAGGACTACTTATATTCTAAATAACACTTGTGTCTGTCAGATAACCATCGGAGGGGCTTCCCAACAACATTCCACAGACCATGGGTTGAGATTGAGAAACAGTGCAGTCTAAACCCCTTACCATTGTGCCCTGGTCTAAACTCACTTACTGTGAACCTATAAACCTAAGCTCTGATATGTGAGCTTAGGTTTATAGGTTCAGAGGCTGACACCATTCTAGAATGAACCTGTTGTATTGTCAGGGTACTGCTGTTAGATCTGTATTATTAAACCTGAAGAAAATTAAGTTAATCAGTTGAATGTGACTCTCTGGCTTTTCTTGTTTGCCCCTCCTGTATGCAGCCCTTCCTGTTTGCCCCTCCTGTATGCAGCCCTTCCTGTTTGCCCCTCCTGTATGCAGCCCTTCTTGTTTGCCCCTCCTGTATGCGTGGGGCTACAATAACTGCCAGGTGGGGCTAGGGTCCACAGCCAACCAGCCCAACCCCAGGAGTTTGTCCAACTGTCTGCAGAACAAGGTGGCTGTTCACGTCACCTGAGGTCAAACCTCCTCTGGCTGTGGTTGAGAATGGAGAGTTGAGTGAGAGTGACCACTGTTTGAACGTGGGTTTGATATGAAATGTGTTTAATATTTGTATTTAATCAGCCTGTGTGTGTTTCTCTCAGTTGTGCTGCTGGGCAACAATGGGAAACAGCTGACACCTTGTCGCCTGGTGGGCCTGCAGGGTCTCTGTGTGCAACAGGTGAGTACAAACACTACCTCCTCTAACGTTCATTCCTCTCCTCCCCTCCAGATAGAGTCTGGCCCTGCCTACTCCCTGGCCCTGCCTACTCCCTGGCCCTGCCTACTCCCTGGCCCTGCCTACTCCCTGGCCCTGCCTACTCCCTGGCCCTGCCTACTCCCTGGCCCTGCCTACTCCCTGGCCCTGCCTACTCCCTGGCCCTGCCTACTCCCTGGTCCTGCCTACTCCCTGGTCCTGCCTACTCCCTGGTCCTGCCTACTCCCTGGTCCTGCCTACTCCCTGGTCCTGCCTACTCCCTGGCCCTAACAGAGAAGGGGCTGCTGTAAGCCTGGGGAGTTAACACCTATAGCCAGCTGGGCACAGGACACAAGAGCAACCATCTCAGCCCTGTCCAGATCATGGCTGAGAAGGGGAGGTGAAATAAGTCTCTGTATATACCCGTGGACACACACACACACACACACACACAGTACACATTATGGCTGAGAAAGAGAAGGCAGTCTAGGAATAGACACACACACACACACAGTACACATTATGGCTGAGAAAGAGGAGGCAATCTAGGAATAGACACACACACAGTACACATTATGGCTGAGAAAGAGAAGGCAGTCTAGGAATAGACACACACACACACAGTACACATTATGGCTGAGAAAGAAGGTGTACATGTGAGAGGTGTACATGTGAGGACAGGGAATGGGTCAGTATGCTGCCCTTCCTGCACTGACAGACTCCCTCTGTCATGTCTCCATGGGTAAGTGTATGTCCTCTCCTGTTGACAGAGCATTGTGTGTGTCCTCTCCTGTTGACAGAGCATTGTGTGTCCTCTCCTGTTGACAGAACATGGTGTGTGTCCTCTCCTGTTGACAGAACATGGTGTGTGTCCTCTCCTGTTGACAGAACATGGTGTGTGTTGACAGAACATGGTGTGTGTCCTCTCCTGTTGACAGAACATGGTGTGTGTCCTCTCCTGTTGACAGAACATGGTGTGTGTCCTCTCCTGTTGACAGAACATGGTGTGTGTCCTCTCCTGTTGACAGAACATGGTGTGTGTCCTCTCCTGTTGACAGAACATGGTGTGTGTCCTCCTCATGGTGTGTGTCCTCTCCTGTTGACAGAACATGGTGAACATGGTGTCCTCTCCTGTTGACAGAACATGGTGTGTGTCCTCTCCTGTTGACAGAACATGGTGTGTGTCCTCTCCTGTTGACAGAACATGGTGTGTGTCCTCTCCTGTTGACAGAACATGGTGTGTGTCCTCTCCTGTTGACAGAGCATTGTGTGTGTGCCCTCTCCTGTTGACAGAGCACTGTGTGTGTGTCCTCTCCTGTTGACCGTGCATTGTGCGTGTGTCCTCTCCTGTTGACAGAGCACTGTGTGTGTGTCCTCTCCTGTTGACAGAGCATTGTGTGTGTGTCCTCTCCTGTTGACAGAGCATTGTGTGTGTCTTCTATCCGGAACATGATGACTTCCTGATGGTGGCCCAGTCTCTAAAGGAGAAGTTTGATATCCCAGAGACGGCCGACCTCAAGTTCAGCGTGGACGGCGCAAACATCCACGTACAGGCCATGCTCCACGTCAGGTAGGTTGCTCACTGGGCTCTAACAAAGCAAGATCAAGTTAGCCAGCTAACATCATTACATACTAAGAACTTTCTGGATTATAGTGAAAGTTGGAAGATGAATGGGCTATAGAGAAACAATCAAATGTGATGTTCTGAGTCCATGTCAATGCTTAAATCACATAAAAATATTTTTAGGTCTGGAAGATTTGTTTGTGTAATTCGTCTTTAATGCATCTGGCCCTTTTTGCGAATCTAGCGAATTGCGAATCTAGCGAGTGAGGAATGTGCAGGTCTAGCGACGTTTCTGTACTGCTGCTACTTATTTCATGGCAACGTTTGCAAATAACTGGTACACATGATATACATTGAACAAAAATATAAACTCAACATGTAAAGTGCTGGTCCCATGTTTCTTAAGCTGAAATAAAAGATCCCATAAATGTCCATACACAACGCTTATTTCACTCAAATGTTGTACACACATTTGTTTACATCCCTGTTAGTGAGCATTTCTCCTTTGGCAAGATAATCCATCCAGCTGACAGGTGTGGTATATCAAGAAGGTGATTAAACAGCATGATCATTACACAGGTGCACCTTATGCTAGGGACAATAAAAGGCCACTCAAATGTGAAATTTTGTCACAACACAATGCCACAGATGTCTCTAGTTTTGACGGAGCGTGCAATTGGCATGCTGACTGCAAGAATGTCCAACTGACCACTGAACCACGCAGAATCCCCTCCCACAGTCTCCCTCAAAGGGGGCTATGTTAAAGCTGCGCTAACAAGGCCCTGGCCTGCAGTCTGATACAGAGCCACCCAGCTGTACCATTTGCCTTAGTGTTAGCCACAGTGCCTGCTTCTGGTTGTCTGTCTACTGCACATGAGATTGGTGGCAAAGGACATTCAGAAGAAACTACCCTAACCACTGTATTAGGGTTGTTAAATAATTGTTCAGAGGTCCTATTAGATATGGATATCATCTTCTGTCTCCCTCTACGATTTGGTAGTTTCATCCTGCGTCTCTGAAGGCCAGTTGTTTTAATTTTCCCATTGTTCCTTCCAATCGTACGTGTGGATTGAGTTTGTTCTTGACAAGTGAGGAGCACATCTGCACTTCCTGATGTGCAGTGGGTTGTGGGAGAGTGTGTGAGATTGAGTATGTGTCTTATCACTATGGCCAGATATCACTCTGGTGATATCCATGCTCCAAAATGAAGAGGGTCTCAGGTTATAAAATGGTTGGCTTGTCATAGGTCTGGATTCAATCCATATCGCGGAAGAGCCACGTAAAAATGTCAAGGTAATTTCCAATTGTGCCGACATCATGAAAATACTGCGCACGAATCGATGAGTCCGTGCTTGTGATGATTCTGAACGATCAACTAGCTCGAGACAACGACACGAAGCTGCCATGGGCGGAATCCTACCTGGTTGGTTTTGGCTACTTTTATGCCACATGTTGTTTTTAGGTGTTTTGACGGATTTCATGTCAATACTAATATGGCAAAACAATTCGCTAGCTAGCTAACCAAAGAGTTCCTGGAGAACATTGGGTTGGCTGAGTTATTGGATGCAGTATTTTCAGCCTGTGTTGAAAGATGTTAGATTATTTCAGACATACGGTATTGTTACTTTTCAGTAATGTATGCACTATACAGTATCTCAGCTGTACAGAAATATTGTACAGGAATATTATAATTGCCTATTTTTATGATGCTTATTAAAAATAATTTGTAGATATATTTACATGACATACGGAGTGTGAGACGGCTGGGTCACGGTTGCTTTGACGAGTGTCTGGTTCCAGTTTTGATTCCATTCCAACAATCACTCATTTATTTCTATGACTATGACATGACTATGCCAATTGTATGAAGTGCCAGTTGGCCTTTCTCAATATGACCCCAGACTGCTGAACCAATATAAATACACTGACCAGCTCAGTACAGTGTTCCTTATTGGACCCAGTTCTGAAGGCCAATTTACTTCAAGGGCAGAAAACCTTTGATCAGTGGTGCCCAAACTGTGTGGCACGAGGGATTGACAGGGGGGAAGCAGTGGTCCCCTCCTTGTACTTGAAGAATTAAGGTCACTAATTAGTAAGGAACTCCCCTCACCTTGTTGTCTACGTCTTAATTGAAAGGAAAAAACTAAAACCTGCAGACACACTGGGCCCTCCGTGGAATGGAATTTGGAGTCCAGGGCTGCGTTCAGTACGGAAAAATAGTGTACAGTTTTCAACCAAATGGAAAACGTTGATGTTCTGAATGACCAGTTGAAAATGGGGAGTTGGGATTGTGCACCTCTGCCCTTTTAAATAAGTCACTCATTGCTTCAAGCCCCCCTCAGCAAATGGAGCAAACATACTACAAAGTCTGTTCCAGAACGTTGAACGTTTTGGGGAAAGGATTCCTTCCGTACAAACCGTCACTCAACGCAGCAAACGTGTAATCCAACTGAAAACACCCAAGGTGAGAATCATTTTTTTTTATAATAATCTTGTTGATGTCCTTTCTTTTCACAATAGCCTAATAAAGGCAGGCAATCTGAAACCATGCTAAAATAGTGCACTTGACTTCCAGTAGTTTCCAAATGAAGCGACATATGCAGTGTTTTACCTTAAATCCAATGTCCTGGAACATGGTAACTTTGCCTTTGAAAGCTGCTTGTCTACAACCACGATCGAATCCCAATCAAAATATGAGCGTGGATTGCATTGTGTTTGGACAGACAGCCCAACTTGTATATTTTTTTCACTAATTGCTCTTTTGAACAATCACATCAGATCTTTTTCAGAGCTTATATGATTGGCCTAAACACCAGGTTTACAGTGGTGGAAAAAGTACCCAATTGTCATACTTGAGTAAAAGTAAAGATGCCTTAATTGAAAATGACAAGTGAAAGTCACCCAGTAACATACTACTTGAGTAAAAGTCTAAAGGTATTTGATTTTTAAATATACTTAAGTTTCAAAAGTAAATGGAATTGCTAAAATGTACTTAAGTATCAAAAGTAAAAGTATAAACCAGTTCTAATTCCTTATTAAGCAAAGAGCACCATTTATGTTTTTGGACAGATAGCCAGGGGCAGACTCCAACACTCACAACCGCTTGGTAAATTATGCCTGTTTAGTGAGTCCGTCAGATCAGAGATGTTCTCTTGATAAGTATGTGAATTAGACAATTTTCCTATCCTGCTAAGCATTCAAAATGTAACGAGTACTTTTAGGTATCAGGGAAAATATATGGAGTAAAAAGTACATTTTCTTTAGGAATGTAGTAAAGTAAAAGTTGTAAAAGGTGGAGGGTATAACATGCCGGTTACCATGCAGAATGTTCATGGTTCAAATCCAAGTGTGGTGTTTATCACCTCAGAATAAGATGGAATAAGGGAACTCTAATCTGCCGCAGACAAGTTTGGTTCTTCATTTATTACTGAATGAATAAAAAGTGTGCGAACATGTAACAGTGCGGTTAAAAGAAGTGGATGAGCAATTAGACACATGCAAGTTGTTCCTACCCATAGGATTTAGGAATAACTCTAAACCCTAATCATGTAGATCATAAGAAGTTCTAGGTACAGAAGATGTTGCACCCCCTTTTGCTCTCAGAACAGCCTCAATTCATCAGGGCATGGACTCTACAAGGTGTCAAAAGAGTTTCACAGGGATGTTGGCCCATGTTGACTCCATAGTAGTGTAAAGCTGGCTGACCATTGGTCGACCATTCTTGATACACACGGGAAAGTGTTTTGAGTGTGAAAAACCCAGCAATGTTGCAGTTCTTGACACAAACCAGTATGATTGGCTGGCTGTCATTTGGGTGGTTACCCGTTTAAAGGCACTTAAATCGTTTGCCATGTCCATTCACCCTCTGAATGGCACACATACACAAGCCATGTCACAAGGCGAAAACATTCTTCTTTAACCTGTCTCCTCCCCTTCATCTACACTGATTGAAGTGGATTTAACAAGTGACATCAATAAGGGATTATAGCATTCACCTGGATTCACCTGGTCAGTCAATGGCATGGAAAGAGGTGTTCTTAATGTTTTGTATACTTGCTATCAACACAATAGCAACACTTTTTGGGATCTATTCAGAGAAATATATATTTATATAAAAATATATATTGTTTAAAGGTAAAACATCCTTTTGTTACTGGCAAGCAAAATGTCAGCCTCTTGTTTCATAATTGGTTCTCGGTCTCGGAGTTTGAACATACAGTATAAACAACAAAAGTATTTTTTTTTTTTTTTGGGGGGGGGGGGGGGGGGATTTATAATATTGACAAGGTAAGAAAGTGGATCTACATAAACTATTGTGAAATCAAATTCTCAATATGGCTGCATAATGCACCCCATAAAATCTTGTGATGCCAATGAACTGAATGAGGGAAGGTGGATTATGGGTGTTGTAGTTGACCTGGCAGGGCTCCTTATCTCTTTAGGGCTGACCTGGCATCCCTTATGGCTGCAGTAGCGCTCTGTAACTCCATTTGCTTCTTCTTAAACTCTGAACAAAGGGGGAGAATACATTAGATTTAACATTCACACAATGCTATGAAAACTCCTGTACACCAATAATTAAACCACCAATTCTCACCTCTCTCCTGCTCTGAGAGCATCTGTGATAATTTTCCAGAAGCCTCCATCACTCTCAGAGAGAGATCATAATCTGAGAGCGAGAAACAAAGTCACAGATTCTGATAATATGCTCCCAACATGGATTCATTTGGTTTTATTTTATACAACCCAACCGTGCCACTCACCTTCCTGACTGGCGTTATCCGACAGGATCCTATTGGAGATGCTGACCATGTCAGAGAAGAAGGTGGTGAAGATGGACTGTGTACAGCCTGCTTCGTTACACCTTCTCCAGAACACTCTGCTGGCTGCAGAGTCAGAGCCAGAACCAATAGGTGAACCTAGTCCTCCGGGCCCAGCCAGGGGATGATTGGATACAGAGTGTGGAGAGGACACAGGGGTGAAACAGCAATCAGGCGGGACGGGTGAGACTGGTGGACTGGTACGAGTAGGTGTGTTGGTGACATTGAGTGGACCAGAGTGGACAGATGAGATGGGACCAGGTGTGAGAGAGCTGCCCTGCCGACCAGAGAGGACAGGTGAGATGGGACCAGGTGTGAGAGAGCTGCCCTGTCGACCAGAGAGGACAGATGAGATGGGACCAGGTGTGAGAGAGCTGCCCTGCCGACCAGAGAGGACAGATGAGATGGGACCAGGTGTGAGAGAGCTGCCCTGTCGACCAGAGAGGACAGGTGAGATGGGACCAGGTGTGAGAGAGCTGCCCTGTCGACCAGAGAGGACAGGTGAGATGGGACCAGGTGTGAGAGAGCTGCCCTGTCGACCAGAGAGGACAGATGAGATGGGACCAGGTGTGAGAGAGCTGCCCTGTCGACCAGAGAGGACAGATGAGATGGGACCAGGTGTGAGAGAGCTGCCCTGTCGACCAGAGAGGACAGATGAGATGGGACCAGGTGTGAGAGAGCTGCCCTGCCGACCAGAGAGGACAGGTGAGATGGGACCAGGTGTGAGAGAGCTGCCCTGTCGACCAGAGAGGACAGGTGAACCAGGACTAGCCGCAGAACACGGCTGAGAACTGCACACTGAGAGGAGAGAGAGAACAAAAAATTGTCTGCATTATCAAAGCTTTTCCAAGACTAAACTAATAAGTAGGGATAGTAAGGAGTGTAGTGGTGTGGGGGCTGTGCTTTGGCAAAGTGGGTGGGGTTATATCCTTCCTGTTTGGCCCTGTCCGGGGGTGTCCTCGGATGGGGCCACAGTGTCTCCTGACCCCTCCTGTCTCAGCCTCCAGTATTTATGCTGCAGTAGTTTGTGTCGGGGGGCTAGGGTCAGTTTGTTATATCTGGAGTACTTCTCCTGTCCTATTTGGTGTCCTGTGTGAATCTAAGTGTGCGTTCTCTAATTCTCTTTCTCTCTCTCGGAGGACCTGAGCCCTAGGACCATGTCCCAGGACTACCTGACATGATGACTCCTTGCTGTCCCCAGTCCACCTGGCCGTGCTGCTGCTCCAGTTTCAACTGTTCTGCCTTATTATTATTCAACCATGCTGGTCATTTATGAACATTTGAACATCGTGGCCATGTTCTGTTATAATCTCTACCCGGCACAGCCAGAAGAGGACTGGCCACCCCACATAGCCTGGTTCCTCTCTAGGTTTCTTCCTAGGTTTGGGCCTTTCTATGGAGTTTTTCCTAGCCACCGTGCTTCTACACCTGCATTGCTTGCTTTTTGGGGTTTTAGGCTGGGTTTCTGTACAGCACTTTGAGATATCAGCTGATGTACGAAGGGCTATATAAATAAATTTGATTTGTAGAAGGTGAGTCGTTACCTGAGAGGTTTGTGTCCTGAGAGGTTTCTTCAGACACCACACACCACATCACAGGCAGCAACAGACTCTGAGACTCAGCATCCAGTATAGAGATACAGTAATGATCAAACCAATAGTTTAGGACCAGGATAGAGATACAGTAATGATCAAACCAATAGTTTGGGACCAGGATAGAGACACAGTAATGATCAAACCAATAGTTTAGGACCAGGATAGAGACACAGTAATGATCAAACCAATAGTTTAGGACCAGGATAGAGACACAGTAATGATCAAACCAATAGTTTGGGACCAGGATAGAGACACAGTAATGATCAAACCAATAGTTTAGGACCAGGATAGAGACACAGTAATGATCAAACCAATAGTTTAGGACCAGGATAGAGACACAGTAATGATCAAACCAATAGTTTAGGACCAGGATAGAGATACAGTAATGATCAAACCAATAGTTTAGGACCAGGATAGAGACACGGTAATGATCAAACCAATAGTTTAGGACCAGGATAGAGACACAGTAATGATCAAACCAATAGTTTAGGACCAGGATAGAGACACAGTAATGATCAAACCAATAGTTTAGGACCAGGATAATAATGATCAAACCAATAGTTTAGGACCAGTTTATAGAGGACCAGGATACAGTAATGATCAAACCAATAGTTTAGGACCAGGATAGAGATACAGTAATGATCAAACCAATAGTTTAGGACCAGTATAGAGATACAGTAATGATCAAACCAATAGTTTAGGACCAGGATAGAGACACAGTAATGATCAAACCAATAGTTTAGGACCAGGATAGAGACACAGTAATGATCAAACCAATAGTTTAGGACCAGGATAGAGACACAGTAATGATCAAACCAATAGTTTAGGACCAGGATAGAGACAAACCAATAGTTTAGGACCAGGATAGAGACACAGTAATGATCAAACCAATAGTTTAGGACCAGGATAGAGACACAGTAATGATCAAACCAATAGTTTAGGACCAGGATAGAGACACTAATGATCAAACCAATAGTTTAGGACCAGGATAGAGACACAGTAATGATCAAACCAATAGTTTAGGACCAGGATAGAGACACAGTAATGATCAAACCAATAGTTTAGGACCAGGATAGAGACACAGTAATGATCAAACCAATAGTTTAGGACCAGGATAGAGACACAGTAATGATCAAACCAATAGTTTAGGACCAGGATAGAGACACAGTAATGCCACAGGAAGTGTTGGACAAGAATAGTCAGAGTTGTGTAACTCACTGAGTCTATGACTGTATCGTCCCCATCGCTATCGTCCCCATCGCTGTCGTCACTGTGTTCAGGTTCTGGCTGACATCCTGAGGAAAACCACAGTGGTTTTGTTATTATCAGGTTTGATATTAAACCTCCTGGCAATATGCTGTGTGTGTGTACCCTGAAATGTTTTACCTCCGGTGAGAGCCTCAGCATGATTTCTGGGATGTAAGAGAGCAATATTATTTTTCTAACGTCACTGTACAATACAGAGGCAGGCAACTGTTATCCCCCCCCCCCCCCCCCCCTTCTAGAATATTTGGTCTACACAGGAACCACATCAACACTGTAAAGATAACATGTGTCATGATTGGGTTTTCATACCCATCAGACTAAGCAGTAGTTTTATTGATACCAGACTGGAGCACCATCATCATTACCTGTGTTCAGACAACACACTGTCTTCTAGATCAGACTCCAAAGGGGCTAACTCCATGTCAATTCCATTCACAACTCCGTCTGTTACAGAACATACACAAATACTAATCAATGCAATGCATCACTCGTCTTTGTAAAAAACTACTGTATATTGAACAAAAATATAAATGCAACATGTAAAGTGTTTCTCGAGATAAAAGATCCCATAAATGTTCCATACACACAAAAAGCTTATTTCTCTCATATGTCTTGCACAAATGTATTTACATCCATGTTATTGAGCATTTTTCTTTTGCCAACATAATCCATCCAGTGGACAGGTGTGGTATATCAAGAAGCTGATTAAACAGCATGATCATTACACAGGTGCAGCTTGTGCTGGGGATAATAAAAGGCCACTAAAATGTGCAGTTTTGTCACACAACACAATACTACAGATGTCTCTGTAGCATTGTAGCAAGTGTCTCTGTAGCACTGTAGCAAGTTTTGAGGGAGTGTGCAATTGGCACGCTGACTGCAGGAATGTCCACAAGACCTGTTGCCAGAGAATTTAATGTTAATTCTCTACCATAAGCCCCCTCCAACGTCATTTTAGAGAATTTGGCAGTACATCCAACTGGTCACACAACCTCAGCCCCCATGTAACCATGCCAGCCCAGGACCTCCACATCTGGCTTCATCACCTGTGGGATTGTCTGAGACCAGCCACTGGACAGCTGATGAAACTGAGGAGTATTTCTGTCTGTA
Organism: Oncorhynchus masou masou; assembly: GCF_036934945.1. Taxonomy (NCBI): domain Eukaryota; kingdom Metazoa; phylum Chordata; class Actinopteri; order Salmoniformes; family Salmonidae; genus Oncorhynchus; species Oncorhynchus masou. The sequence continues at coordinate 14,045,861 of NC_088240.1, read as the reverse complement.
ATAAACCCCTTTTGTGGGGAAAAACTCATTCTGATTGGGTGGGCCTATGGCCCAGGCCCACCCATGGCTACACCCCTGACCAGTCATGTGAAATCCATAGATTTGGGCCTAATGAACTTATTTCAATTGACTGATTTCCTTATATGAACTGTAACTCAGTAAAATGTTTGAAATTGTTGTATGTTGCATTTACATTTTTGTTCAGTATAAATATAAATCGACAACAATCAAGGTAATGAAAAGGGAGCCTACAGGAGAAATAAGTAACCTGAGTCTGAGAAACCGTTCTGAATTCTCTTGCTCCACATTCTGGACTTTTTTGATGATTTCACTTCCGGTCTGTGACAGAAAAAGTAACAACTTGGCACAGTGTTCAGAAAAATAGTGTCCAGAGAATTAAAGAGACATATTTATATATTTCACTTTTTGACAACATAGAATGTTAATAAAGCTACATGCACTCAAAAAGCGAAACAGAACAGGGCAGGTCAGCATCAAAGAAACAGACCACCCAACTTCAACATGCATACATGAATTCCATACTTACGTGCTCGAGCAGCTCAACCGTCTCTGTTCCAACAGAAAAAGCAAAGAGATTACGGTTCACTATGATATTATCATATATGATTACATGAGCATATTCCATGACTTTCTTAACTGAAGACACATCCATTCTCAACAGTTAAATACACACCTTGGGTGTTTGTTTCTGCCGTCGTTTACTAGACATGTTGGAGTCACTATGGGAAGATGAGGGTCCTGCCACTGCATCAAGTCCTTTACAATTGAAACATACATTTCTACATGATAAATCTGATCTTTAAACTACAGGGAAACACAACCAAAGGAGAAGTCAAGTCTATGTTGATGTGAGTCAATGGAGACAAATGACTCACCTTTCCGCTCTTTCTGCAACGACTGTGGTTGATGCTTTTTACAATACAACCTACGTGACAAAGACAGACATGCCAGGCTCTCACAACTAAATAATAAAGCATTGTACTGACATTAATGATAGAAATTAAGGAGCAAAGATGTTGTTTTGGAATGAAAAGCGCCTCCTCATACTCACTTGACAATGCCACTATCGATGTGCTCTAGACTGAGGCTTTCCTCTCACAGACCAGACAAAACAGTTGGAAATGGGAACGGAAATGTATTCATTTATTTGTTTTTGCTTCTCAGAATTTACATTTACATTTAAGTCATTTAGCAGACGCTCTTATCCAGAGCGACTTACAAATTTAGCTGGATGATGTGGTTCAATGATGGTGACCAGGTAATCAGTCATATATAGGCCTAGCTATTAACTATCCATTCCACAATGGTCCTGTATGTGTGTTATTACAGTACAGTAGGTGGAATATAGACCTTGGGCGACGTTTCTCCATTGTTGTTCATCGTTGTGTCTGAATCACCGTTGGTAGACAAAGCTCTACTCACTGTTTCATTGGTTGCTGTGTTGAGACAGAAACATCACACATTAACAATTTAAAGAAAAACCTCTAACTTACAGCTTTTTGCTGGTACTGCCAGCTGGACCGGCAGAGGCTGCGTGTTTGTGTACAAAGCCAGGAAGATTTGCCCTGATGGACGAATAGGTATTTAAATCAACTAAACACAACCAGATGGATATTGGGATAAACAAATTAATTGATGTCTACTATAGTAACAGTTACTCAGGTAGCCTACAGGCATGAACCAGCCAACTCACCTGCCATCGCCAGATTATGCTTCAGACAGTACAACCTGTAAAACACAGAGACAGTCATAGAGACCCATTTAATAACATGCTCATGCCCTTTATCTACTTCCCCAGAGTCAGATGAACTCATGGATGCCATTTGTATGTCTCTGTACCCAGTATGAAGGAAGCTAGAGGTAGTTTCGCGAGTCAATGCTAACTATCATTAGCGCAATGACTGAAAGTCTATGGTAGCGCATTGCGCTAACCTTAGTATGCAACTTCCTTCCACCTGCACGCAGAGATGAAAAATGGCATCCACACGTTCATCTGACTCTGGGGAAGTAGATAATTATTGTTTGTTTGTTTTGCTTTTTCATTTGGACACTTGAAAACAAGATGGTGCATCTCAAAATAATTAATCTTGCAAAATTTCTACTAAATAAATAAAGGGCTTCATTGCCAAAATCCTGAAGTATCCCTTTAAATTTGTAAGTGAGAACCACCTCTCATTTGGAATGAAGTTGAAAAATATATTTCCCAGTTGTTTAGAAAGAAAAGACTTTGTGCCTCGCACTTACGTAAACTTCTCTTCTGTGTGGTCATCGACGTTTTGGGCCCCATCTCGCAAAGCGCAGGGGTAGTGGTAGGACTTCTTACAGCGTTTCACCTCACATCCCACTGTGGCACCCTTCTTCTTACATCTGTAACAATTCTGGGTAGGAGAAAAAGTACTGTAAGTAACAGTTTGTTTTGTAATGGCCACATTAGATTAAACTAAACACCATACATAACTAGTTGATCCGACGAAAACAGACTTAATTCCTTCAAACAACCAAAGGAAACAATAAAATAACCTCACCAGTCTGTTTCCCCTTTTCAACTCGTTAAGGACGTCTTCCACAGAGAAACCAAACAAGTCGTCAAACTCTGGCGAATTCTTGCAAATAATCCCTGATGAATACAGCTGCAATTCAGACAACACAGAGCAGAGAGTTACAGGGGCAATCTAGGATTCAAACAACAATCTGGGATTATCATAGATGGTCAGTCCTTGCATCTATGAATTTGTGTGGTTACATAACACGTATATCCCCCTCAAAAATACAAATAAAACACATAATAGGTCTAAATGTTAGGTAAACAATCAAATTCACAGAGCTGTGGATGGGAGGACTGACCATCCATGAGATAAACATTAGTTTTAACCATGTTTTGAAGCCATTCAGTGTTTGTTTACAATTACATTGTTTACAAACAAACAATGGATGTTATTTTTGGGCGGCCATGCATGTTATTTTGGGGGTTCTGAGTGTGTATGATAGTTGTACTAAACTCATAAGGAATGCATGGCCGCGGGAGGATGTTTTGGGGTGGGGGATTTTCTCTCCGCTCTGCTGACGAGTATATTTTTCCCCTAATGTAGGGTTTCCAAACTCGGTCATAGTTGGTTATTTGAATCAGCTGTGTGATGCAAGGGCAAATAACTAAACGTGCACCCGGTGGGGGCCCCAGGACCGAGTTTGGGAAACTCTGGTCAAACCAAAACGACCTAGAAAAGTACTGTAATCGCTCAGCACAATTAATTTTTACATTTAACCTTTATTTAACTAGGCAAGACAGTTAAGAACAAATTCTTATTTACAATGACGGCCTACCCCAGCCAAACCCTCCCCTAACCCGGGCGATGCTGGGCCAATTGTGCACTGCCCTATGAGACTCCCGATCACGGCCAGTTGTGATACTGCAAGGGATCAAACCCGGGTCTGTAGCACTGAGATGCAGTGCCTGAGACCGCTATGCCACTGGGGAGCAGTTGGGGGACACCCAGGACTGAGTTTGGGGAAACCCTGGGGTAGACATAAATAGATTAGGAAATTACTATGAACTAATACAATGTTTCAAGTTGTATATATTACTTTGTTTTTATTTGATTACTTTATTATTTTGAATTCCTTAAAGTCATCTCCTCTCTGCTCAGACAGTAGCAGCCAAACAGCTCTCCGTAGCTGATGTGAGCAAGAAATTTCGCCAGGTCAACATTCGCAAGGTCGCGGGGCCAGAAGGATTACCAGGATGTGTACTCAAAGCGCGGACCAACTGGCAAGTGTCTTCACTGACATGTTCAAACTCAAACTCTCCCTGACCTAGTCTGTAATACCTACATGTTTCAAGAAGACCACAATAGTCCTTGTGCCCAAGAACGCCAAAGTAACCTGCTGTACTCCCTGTTCACCCACAACTGCGTGGCCAAGCACGACTCAAACACCATCATTAAGTTTGCTGACAACACAACAGTGGTAAGCCTGATCACCGACAACGATGAGACAGCCTATAGGCTGGAAGTGTGGTGCCAGGACAACAACCTCTCCCTCAACGTGAGCAAGACAAAAGAGCTGATCGTGGACAACAGAAAAGGAGGGCCGAACAGGCCCCCATTAACATCAACAGGGCTGTAGCGGAGCAGGTTGAGAGCTTCAAGTTCCTTGGTGTCCACATCACCAACAAACTATCATGGTCAAAACACACCAAGACAGTCATGAAGAGGGCATGACAATGTCTATTATCCCTCAGGAGACTGAAAACATTTGGCATGGGTCCCCAGATACTCAAAAAGTTCTACAGCTGCACCATAGAGGGCATCCTGGCAGGTTGCATCTACACCTGGTATGTAAACTGTTCAGCATCCGACCATAGGGCGCCTCAGAGGGTAGTGCGTACGGCCCAGTACATCACTGGGGCCAAGCTTCCTGACATCCAGGGCCTCTATGCTAGTCGGTGTCAGAAGAAAGACCAAATAAATGTTCCACTTCAGCTACCCAAGTGAAACGGTTCTCTCTGCTACTGCATGGCAAGCGGTACTGGAGCTCAGCGTCCCACATGGTTCGAGTTGATTTCTCTCATGAATGAGTTGATTTCTCTAGAGAAAAGGCGCGTTGGGATCACAAAAAAAATAAAAATAAAACAAACTAAATGGAATTCAAGCAATTTAATCGACGTCCGTTACTTAGTTGTTTAATAACAACTAACTCTGTCGGTTAATCGTTCAGTATTACCCCCACATAACTGGCCCACATCTCCAACCTAGGCCAGAGAAGACCTTTGCCTAGGGCTAACAGCATTGAGAATTTAAATGGGAAAGTAAACCACAAAGCCATGCAGTCTATTTAATTTGTAAAGGTGGTCTCTTCTTTAGTGGTCTCCTATCGTAACCAAGCCCAAATAGAGCCCCACCAAAAACAGTGCAGTATGAAGATGGGCTAAAACTGCTCCTCCAATAGAAAACCCTCGATCACACTCGTAGGCATTGTCATGGCGACGTTGTCTAGCAAAGGCATAATGGTCGTCTTGCGCATGTGCACGCTGTCAAATCAAAGGGACTCCTTCGATATTAAGTTTTTTTAATATATATTTTTTACAAAAATTTAAATGGGCTTTAGGATTGAGAAGTTTGCGGAACTTACCGGTTTAGGAAGGCAATTGGGTGTGTTAGTAAATTCACTCTAGAGTGCGCTCTGGTCGTTCGTAAATTCAGAGCTTTCGTTCAGAGCGCACTCTAGAGTTTTTATTTATTTCACCTTTATTTAACCAGGTAGGCCCGTTGAGAACAAGTTCTCATTTACAACTGCGACCTGGCCAAGATAAAGCATAGCAGGTTGAACAGACAACACAGAGTTACACATGGAGTAAACAATTAACAAGTCAATAACACAGTAGGGGAAAAAAGAAAAAAAGAGAGTCTATATACATTGTGTGCAAAAGGCATGAGGAGATAATTACAATTTTGCAGAGTGAATTTCCTAACACACCCAATTGCCTTCCTAAACCGGTAAGTTCCGCTAACGTTCCCGGAACTCTCGCGATGTTGCATCTCTGGGTTTAGAAACCCCGCGGCCCCATATTGTCCACCATAGCTTGTTAGCTCAGTGTTTCCCAAACTCGGTTCTCTGGACCCCAAGGGGTGCACGCCCTAACAATACACAGCTGATTAAAATGATCAAATATTGATGATTACTTTAATCAGCTGTGTAGTGCTAGGGAACACACAAAAACGATCCATTGGGGATCTCGAGTGCTGGCGAAAAAACTCAAACGTGCACCCCTTGGGGTCAAGAGGACTGAGTTTGGAAAACCCTGTTAACTCGTTTTAGTTCTCTTTGCTAGCCTATCAGCACCAAAATCTTCAACCAAAGCAAAATTATCCGTGTCGTTTCAATAACAGGTCGCAGCAATAGAGCTTTTCATCTTACCAAGCAGTTCTGATGAGCGGTGATAGAACCTTTCGTTGATAACGGTCCAGTTGTCCGATTTTCCTCGGACGTTAGACAAAGTACGCATTGGACTTTCTTGCCATGTTGATCGGTAGCCATCCTGCAGGTGTTCGTGTATTATCTTTCGCAACAACTTCCCAAATCAGAAAATTGTTCGCGCCAACCTCAGTCAAGTCTGCCACTAAGAAATTCCGTGTTGGCTGGGCATCCGGTTTCGCTTCTTCAGAAATGTTGTCGAGGCAAGTATCCGTGTGGTTTTAGTTTCATTCTACTTGGGGGGTGCAAGAGGGCATTGTGCACTGCCAACAGTAAACGTCAACTATACTTAAAAATACAAACGCAACAATGTTTTAAGATTTTACTACGTTAATGAGAAAATCAGTCTAATGAAATAAATTAGGCCCTAATCTATGGATTTCACATGACTGGGAATACAGATATGCATCTGTTGGTCAAAGACGCCCTAAAAGAAAAGGATCTCGTCATGGTCTTTCTGTGCATTCAAATTTCCATCGATAAAATGCAATGGTCCACCGCCACCATGGGGCACTCTGTTCACGACTTCAGCAAACCGCTGGCACACACGACCATACGTTGTCTGCGGTTAATTTCAAACCTTGCAATTTCAAACCTTGCTGACGTTTTACCATCACGTGTCTCTAAGCTTATGAATAGTTGGGAACATATTTAAATTAAAATCAATTGGAGCGCATTTCCGGGTGTTTTATGTCAAACGAAAATGTTTAAATATGTTTTTCTCATAAAAGTTGGGGAACTCTGGTATAACAATACATTCTGAGAAATCATCTTTGCCACTTAGTTTTCTCCCTTCACTGTAGAGCATGTGCAGAAACCTTGTAATTTGTACCATTTACTATAAAAAGTCATGTTCAGGACATTTTTTAATCTGAAATAATCACAATCCATTTACATACATTTAATTCATTCTCAGAACATCACAGGTCTCAACTTCACACTCAAGTATACAATATTAGTGTATTTTAAATAATTTATCTTATAGTACTAGTGGACATAGTAACCGTCAAAAAAGTTGACTAATTTGCACATTCAGTATATTAGGATATAGTTGGTCTGTTAAGGGTTAGTGAGCATATAACATACAGTACAGAGGGGTAGACTAAGGATCACCTAACATCAAAACATCACCAATAACCTCAGAACCAATGTCTGTCAAAAGATTATAAGGTATAACATGCCACTCAAGTTAGTGGCCAGGGTGAAAAACTGCATTCAAATATCAGAGTCAAATATCAGAGTTTAAGTTTGAACATGGGTAGAAAAATATGTCAAATACAAAAGGTTTGAAATATTTACATTTTGGTTAAAAGGAGGGCCTGTTTTTCCTGACGATGGGATTGGACCAGGGAAAACTCCAAGTCCTATACCTTCCTAGTTCAGTCAAGTTGTCAGAAAACCCAGGCCCTGGTTATAAACACCTTTATAAAACTGCTTTGATCTTCAGCGGTGCTCCGTCATGATGAGGTGAAGCTCATGGCGCAAGCATCTCTCATGGCAGACCTGGCAGTCCTCACCGCTACAGTCTCTCTCTGTAGCTCCCTCAGTCTCTTCTCCATTTCTGGAAAAAGGGAGGGAAAAAAAACAGGGCATCAAGGTGACAGCAGTTCTCTGTCTGACTACTGGCCAGTGGGTGTGACCGATCAGGGTACGAGCCCGGAGGGTCTCCTGCATGCCACATGACTATGTTAGCCCATCGAGCTAAAGCCTATGTAACAGTATAACTTTAGACCGTCCCCTCGCCCATACCCGGGCACGAACCAGGGACCCACTGCACACAACAACAGTCACCCACGAAACATCGTTACCCATCGCTCCACAAAAGCAGCGGGGAACCACTACTTCAAGGTCTCAGAGCAAGTGACGTCACCGATTGAAACGCTATTTAGCGCGCACCGCTAACTAAGCTAGCCGTTTCACATCCGTTACACCTAGGCATTAGCTGTACTCGATACCATCTACTGTATCTTGCCTATGCTGCTCTGTACCATCACTCACTCATATATCCTTATGTACATATTCTTTATCCCCTTACACTGTGTATAAGACAGTAGTTTAGGAATTATTAGTTAGATTACTTGTTGGTTATTACTGCATTGTCGGAACTAGAAGCACAAGCATTTCGCTACACTCGCATTAACATCTGCTAACCATGTGTATGTGACAAATAAAATTTGATTTTTTGATTTGATTTGATTTAGCTCAGGAAGATATTCTTCAGGTGTCAGGCAAGGTTACTTGTACTTCCGAGCCAGAATTCCGATGAGGAGCTAACTTATGGGGACTTTATTCCGTGCATGTTGTTAAAATACTTTACCTTGATCTCTTTTGGTAAAGATCTCTGGCAGCATCCCAGAGGCCTCCAGCACTTTCAGGGTGAGGTTGAAATCTGTGAACACAGGAAATTAATTAGGTTAATATTGTTACGTTTCCCAGGTTCTGTGTTGTGGGTTTGTTTGTGTGTTTTTCAGGCTGGCTTCCTGAATTCCAAGCAACTGATTGGAGCTCTGACCCTGCCCTCGTCAGGGGATTCAGCTGTCTGCAATTACTGACTCCTTCTGCAGCTTGAAAAGCCAGTGTTCCTTTGTTAGGAGAGAGCTTCTTTGTATGTGCTGTGTTGGTTGTTAGTCTGGTAAATTTGTTGTAAAGTATTTTGTAGCCGTAACTTCTGAGGTATGTGTAACAGTTTAGCTAACGCCCCTTTCCTCGCCCCTACCTGGGCTCGAACCAGGGACCCTCTGCACACAACAACTGACACCCACGAAGCATCGTTACCCATCGCTCCACAAAAACCGCTGCTCTTGCAGATCAAGGGGAACAACTACTTCAAGGTCTCAGAGCAAGTGACGTCACCGATTGAAAAGCTATTAGCGCGCACCCCGCTAACTAGCTATCCATTTCACATCGGTTACATATGCCAAAAGGACTAATACCTGTGCGGACCACCCCCTGTATTTTGGTTAGCGCGCCAGGTGGCGTTAAGAACAGGTAGGTAGGACTAACTTATCATCTCCACCCTACCTGACACCCTAGACCCACTCCAATTTGCTTACTGCCCAAATAGGTCCACAGACGATGCAATCTCAACCACACTGCACACTGCCCTAACCCATCTGGACAAGAGGAATACCTATGCGAGAATGCTGTTCATCGACTACAGCTCGGCATTTAACACCATAGTACCCTCCAAGCTCGTCATCAAGCTCGAGACCCTGGGTCTCGACCCCGCCTTGTGCAACTGGGTACTGGACTTCATGACGGGCCGCCCCCAGGTGGTGAGGGTAGGCAACAACATCTCCACCCCGCTGATCCTCAACACTGGGGCCCCACAAGGGTGCGTTCTGAGCCCTCTCCTGTACTCTCTGTTCACCCACGACTGCACGGCCTTGCACGTCTCCAACTCAATCATCAAGTTTGCGGACGACACAACAGTGGTAGGCTTGATTACCAACAACGACGAGACGGCCTACAGGGAGGAGGCGAGGGCCCTCGGAGTGTGGTGTCAGGAAAATAACCTCACACTCAACGTAAACAAAAACTAAGGAGATGATTGTGGACTTCAGGAAACAGCAGAGGGAACATCCCACTATCCACATCGATGGAACAGTAGTGGAGAGGGTAGTATTAAGTTCCTCAGCATACACATCACAGACAAACTGAATTGGTCCACTCACACAGACAGCATCGTGAAGAAGGCGCAGCAGCGCCTCTTCAACCTCAGGAGGCTGAAGAAATTCGGCTTGTCACCAAAAGCACTCAAACTTCTATAGATGCACAATCGAGAGCATCCTGGCGGGCTGTATCACCGCCTGGTACGGCATCTGCTCCGCCCACAACCGCAAGGCTCTCCAAAGGGTAGTGAGGTCTGCACAACGCATCACCGGGGGCAAACTACCTGCCCTCCAGGACACCTACACCACCCGATGTTACAGGAAGGCCATAAAGATCATCAAGGACAACACCCACCCGAGCCACTGCCTGTTCACCCCGCTATCATCCAGAAGGCGAGGTCAGTACAGGTGCATCAAAGCTGGGACCGAGAGACTGAAAAACAGCTTCTATCTCAAGGCCATCAGACTGTTAAACAGCAACCACTAACATTGAGTGGCTGCTGCCAACACACTGACTCAACTCCAGCCACTTTAATAATGGGAATTGATGGGAAATATAATATACATCTCTCGCCACTTTAAACAATGCTACCTAATATAATGTTTACATACCCTATATTATTCATCTCATATGTATACGTATATACTCTACTCTATATCATCTACTGCATCCTTATGTAATACATATCACTAGCCACTAACTATGCCACTTTGTTTACATACTCATCTCATATGTATATACTGTACTCTATACCATCTACTGTATCTTGCCTATGCTGCTCTGTACCATCACTCATTCATATATCCTTATGTACATATTCTTTATCCCCTTACACTGTGTATAAGATATTAGTTTTGGAATTGTTAGTTAGATTACTTGTTGGTTATTACTGCATTGTCAGAACTAGAAGCACAAGCATTTCGCTACACTCGCATTAACATCTGCTAACCCATGTGACAAATAAAATTTGATTTGAACTTCCTTTGCTTTGGTTCCCTCCAGCCCCTTTTTCCCATATTTACCGTGTTAAGGAAATAAATTCCCTGTTAACGGTACTATTCTCTGCCTCGGTCATGGTTACCGCACCTACAATCACATACCTCTTTCACTCCATAGGAAGTTGTTTCCTCCTCCAGGAGACGTACGTAACATAGTGGGGGCTCATCTGAGATTTGAACCCGGGACCTCTCGCACCCCCAAGTGAGAATCATACCCCTATACTGACACTAACATGAAAGTGTATTACAAGCACTCGTCCAACAAGGAGCAGTACTACAGTTGACAAGTGCACTTTGAAAACGCGCATGCTCCAGTTTAGTTAGCCGACAACGGTACCAAACTGTTTTATCTTATAAGGAGTCGTCCGTATCATTCCATTTAGTGTCCTTTTATTCCTCAAGTGTTCAGTCTCACCTTCCTCGCTGGCCTGCTGGGATGCAATCCTCTCAGTGATGATGCTGAGGCGGGAGGCGAACTCCGAGAAGATGAATTGTGTGCAGCCTGCCTGGTGGCACTTCTTGAAAAACTGTGAAGCCAGACTAGTATTGGACCCAGAACCAGATGAGCCAGGAGGCCCCGAATCCTCAGGTGACCCTGAACCACAGCTGGAGTCTGGGGATGGAACAGAAAGGGGAAGAGTCAACCCCTGTTAAGTGTACATTGGATATGTAAATATGTAGGTAAATCAATCATAGTCCAAATGCTACCGCAAATTATTTTCACTTGCTTCACTGTTTAGTTTAGTGCATACATTCACTGTAGTCCCAACTCCCCCACACACCTGTTTGGTCTGGGAGGAGGGAGTCCAGTTGTTCTACTTTGATGATGGAAAGATGGCTCTTGGAGGACTGCCCAGACAGAAAGGAAGAGGTTTGAGTAGAAGAAATGAGGAGCAAAGGTGCTGTAGCTTAGCCTGGTCCCAGATCTGTTTGTGCCATCATGCCACTCTGTCATGCCAAGCATCATTTATGGAGTGACAAGAAGTTGAATGATAACAGAAACGGACCCAGGCTAACTGCAGCTAACTACAAGAGTTTGAGCAACGCTTTCCCAACTCACCTCCCCATTCTCAAATGCTGGTCCCTCAAGTCCATACTGAAACTCAAACTGCTCTGGAGCTCCACCTACAGCATAAAATAATCAGTATATGAGAGACATAACCACAATATTCTTCTTATGAGACAATCTGAAAGTCCACATATTTGACTACACAGGGCATCTTGGATTGAAACTTAATACAACAACAGAAACCAACCTTCTGTCAAGGCTACCTCTGAAGTATTGGGTTCTTGCCTGGGAGATGTTAAGAACATTAAGAACACAGAAATACAAAGTTAAACCATTAGAACACAATGTACAGTCTGGCAAAGGCTTGGCCATTTAAAAAAAACTAGAATCACACATTTTATATGAACTAAATATATAACTAGTCTGTCAGATTTGATTATGGTCTCTGACAATCTAATACAATAGGCCTACACAAACGTGTTACCATTGTTTAAACTTCCAATAAACATGATACACTGAATTGTGGCGCTGTCAATGTGTTGACTCCTAGTTGAACCCCTCCTACCAAAACCAATGAGTAAACTGACATTATTAAACTGCAGTGCTTTGCGCTTTGTGGTACATGTTTTTTGTGCTGCTATTTTGGCCGGGTCTCTTGCAAAATAGATCTCAATGACACTAACCTGGTAAAAGTAAATTAAAGTACCCACTTTGACATCCCTCGTTTAGGGTGTGGCTCCTCATCCTCACGTGTGCTCTTCTTGGACTGCGTCTTCTCTTCCTTTATTGCAGCTTCTCTTTTGCTGTACTTCAACGACTGAAAAATCATTCATACCACATAACCATTAACAAAACACATTATGGTATGTCATGTTCCAAATCAGATTGACTATTAACCATGTGAATTTATGCAGCAGAAAGCACTAGCGAGCACAACACGCCGAACACAAATATAACATGCAACATGTAAAGTGATGGTGCCATGTTTCATGAGCCAATTGTTTTTTTACATCTATTTTTCCATATGCACAAAAAGCTTATTTCTCTCAATTTTTGTGCACAAATTTGTTTACATCTCTGTTAGTAAGCATTTCTAATTTATCAAGATAGTCCATCTACCATACAGATGTGGCATATCAAGAAGCTGATTAAACAGCATGATCATTACACAGGTGGGGACAATAAAAGGCCACGAACATGTGCAGTTTTGTCACAACGCCACACCTGCATAGCCATATGAAATCCATAGATTAGGGCCTAGAAAACAATTACTTATATGAACTGTAACTCAGTAAAATCGTTGCATGAGGTGTTTATATTTTTGTTCAGTATATCGTCGCCCACCAGATGTATACCAAAACAAGTGGTTGAGCTGTTTTTTGTTTTAAAATTGTACATATTGTCCCTGAAGATTTTGTTGGGTGGTTTTATAGACTACCCGTAAAACTTCAATTAACAACCCGGGCATTTATTTACTTCAATCACTGAACACAACCGCCGTGTATTAGAGACAGGCATCTAATTGAGCCTTTAATTTACTTTTTACCCCCCCCAAATATAATTTAGAGCACAGTAAAAACATACAAAATGGACTCCAGGCATTATCACCTTTCTGTAGCTTCATTCACCTCAGTCAATATGGGATTTAACATGTCACACAATAATTAATTAGATGCTATGAACTCGCTCAGCACCGGGATTAAAACTCGTTTAGATTGATGTCACATCAAACAGCAGTTACTTAGCCACTAAAACACGTCGGCAGGGACTGCAGCAAGGGAAATTGGTGGTGTGACGTCATCGCAGCAATGGCAAAATGTCACATAGCGACAAATCAAAGCACCAATAGCTGATCTCAATGAAAAATAGTTGTCGAACCCTACTCTCCATAAAGCCAGCCATTGTTTAGTAACTATGGGGCAAAACCAACGGGGTTGGCTTAAATTGTCGAAAACATGTGAACTTTATTTTGTCTCCAATGTTTATTGGAAACAAATACGCTTGCACAATGAGCACTTGTCTCATATACATTGTTAGTTGTTGGTTTTATTTATTTAACTAGGAAAGTCAGTTAAAAACAAAATCGTATTTACAATGACGGCCTACCCTGGCCAAACTCTAACCCAGACGACGCTGGGCCAATTGTGCACCGCCCCATGGGACTCCCAATCGAACCAGGGTGTGTAGTGACCTCTCTAGCATTGAGATGCAGTGCCTTAGACTACTGTGCCACACAGAAGCGATGGTTACGTAGCTAGTGAAATTTTGCAATATTATGGTATCAAGAACGAGATAAAACTGGCAGAAATGAGCAAGCTATGATTCCCCACACGGAGTTTATTGATGCTAGCAATCTGGCCATCCAGAAACACAAAATAAGGACTTCTGCCCATTGAATCTCTGCATCATTGGTGATGTAGTCAACTAACCCATCTAGCTGTACAAACAGCCTTACCTCATGTTTCTAGGCGTCCACATGGTCCTAAAGCCACCTAACAATACCGCTAAACTGTATTTGCCTTTTACATTGGGATTGGAATGATTAGAGTAGCCTATTTTAAATGGTTACATTAGGGTATGTCGACTATTAAAAGGGACAGTTAGGCGGTTATTTGAGACAGCATTTCATTTCAGTTTTACCGGTACGCTAATAACATGTACTAATATCCAATGGACAAACTAACACACAGTGGATGATCATAATAATAGCTCTCTACTTTACCCCGACGGTCGTTTTTGATTTACGACCCAAAGCTTCTGTTACGGTGGCTGGGTGCTTGTATTTGATGTGGTTTAACATGCTGCCGTTGTTGTATCGGAGTATTGCTTTGCAAAGCCGACATATACACATATCAATGCCTTTTCTGGTGAAATACATCTAAGATGTGCTACTTTGAGCACGTCACATCGCTTCCGTTTTATATTGTGACAGATTTTATCTAGTCAAAACCTTTCCTTGAGATCTCTGCTGCACAAGCCAAATTAGCAAGTTAAAAAACACTATTTAGAGTGCGGTTTTAACCGAAGGTCAAATCGATAAGAATAACCGGTTAGATAGCAAAATAGACTTTTTCCCGGCTGGCATCTACAAGCGTATATCCGCAAATCCATGTAACGGAAATGTGCGCATGATTAGTCATGAATTAATATAATATAACTCCAAGAACTCATTGGTCGTCTCAAATATAGCTCTTAACATCAGAAAATGTATAGCTATTTAGTGCCGACTCTTATACCTGCGGTCTCTTGGGCGCTCCAATATCTATAGCTCCATTGCTTTTGTCTGGTTACCAGCACAGCGTCAGAAAAGACGGAGGTCTCAAATTTGTTCTGGTAACGTTAGTCCTTTTCGGAGGTCCAGTTTACCTGATGCCGAGACTCTAAATGCCTTTTCATGCCACTGGTGCTACCTCCTTTACATCTGATATTCCGGTCGCAGTGTTTACATTTTGCCAGTGCCGCTTCTATTCTGTCGAAGCTGTGCCACACAGCTGAACCAAAGCTGGGTGAACTTGGTGTAGACATTGTGAATGAAGAGAACAAATAAACAACCAAACCACCAGAGTAACCTACGGGTTACCTTCACCAAAAGAGCTGCGTTGAATGTGAGCGCAGATACTGTATATAATGACGAGATGGTTTGGCCTCCGCCCTAACAATGGAAGTAGTTGTCCCAAAGGCGGGAATGTAGTCGGTTTATCGCTGTATTCCCGCGGACAGATTTTGACGTGAATGAACCATCTCGCTTCCTCTCTGGTGTGAGTGACCAAAGATTTTCTATTATTTCGACAAGATAGTCGAGTGACCACAAACAATGGAAATACATATCCTCAAATATGGAATACAGGCTAGATCAGGTGGTACCATTCTAGCAAATTAGAGGGCAGATCCGCGTGTGAACAAGATGCACAACTCCGATAGTTTCTCTCCAAATTGCCACGTGCGTCCACTTATCAGTGCATTCGTAACAACCTAACCATTACTAAACTTCGTTTCGATCAAATACGCCTCAAGTAGCAAGCAACTTTCGTTGACCAAAATCTACACCCACTGACCTCCATACAAAAATCCCACTTGTGGTCTTATTTTCGTGGACACATTTTGTGCGGCGTAAACCCTTTCACGACGCTTCTTCATCTTGAATGACCAAACGTCGCCTATTTACCGTATTAACTGCACTTGGGATCAAAACTAATGACGCATTCTGAATGTATGGCAACCTCTGAGTAATAAAGAGCAAGAGAAACGTGTCTTTGACCAGTCCAGATATCACACTTTTTTTAATGAGTTTGCCTAAGAATTAAATAAAATACTTCCAGGACTCTTACCTCTAACGGTCGCCATCAGCTCTCGCTGCGTTTTGATATGTCTTAGCGACAGATCCTTTCTAAATGTCTCAACGTGGATGTTGTGCTACCGCTCGTCCGCTTCAGAGCAGCCGCACACAGCTTGCATGTCACACTTTCGGAAGATATTTCATTGAAATATCTCCACGTGTGACTTCTATATTTTTTACGGTCTCTGCTTCTACATTCCATATCTCACAACTGCTGGTTCTTAGTGTAATGGAAGCATCGTTTGAGCTATCAACTGCAGTCTTTGGTGGCCGTCTGGATCTGCGACATTTCATTGCACATGTGCTGGGATTAAAGGTAAACGTTTTCACCACTCCACATAGCCGACACATACAAAAGCAACATTTTGAAAATAATAAATCAAGCATTCTGCTTGACAATAGCACGCATTTTATGTTAAGTCTCACACGCACATAAACGAGTCCAATTTGAGCCCCCCCCAAAATAAAATAAAAATCATAACCGCACAAACTGATCTATCGGACCCGACTGCAAACCGCCATTAGGAAAGACTGCTACCCCAACCCGAACCATGTGGAATTGAACCAACGGCCACAACCCGAGCTAACCACCTTTGTCCTTCCTGCTGCGCATTTTAAGCTCCGCGTTTTGCACTACAATTTGCTACTGTGCAATCAATAGACGTCTTACCGTGCATTTCTCAATGTGTTTTTTCAAGCTGGAAGTGCCTGTTCTATGGCTGTCATAAGCTAACACCCGCTTGCACTTTTTGCATGCTGCGAATCCATCCACATGTTGTTTGTCAGCGTTAACGATTACTCCAAAATGATCCCATACATTTGATTTAACTCGTGCCCTGTTTTTCACGATTCTGAGCTCCCTATTTTTTATCTTTTGGGTCAAATTCTGGTTTTCTGTGGTATGTTTTTTGCTTTCCATTTTTTCGGTCTTCTCTGGCTGTGCGGGTAGGGTTATCCTGTGGGTTGTTTTTACTGTCTGCGCGCTGCATGTGATGTAAACTACCGTAGCAAAGAATAGTTTAGCTGTAGGCTTCTATACGCATTCTAGAATGACATTTACAAGCAATACAAAACCCGATAAGATTCAATACACACACTTTACAGTGTTAATTTGAGCACTTTTTGGTTGATCTAGGGCTCTATTAGCCCTAGACTCTCAGTTGCATTATATTACACTAGTCATTAGACAAAGGCGTATTTTGTAGGGGGAGTTTTAAGAGCTCAGATGCCTGGTCTGAACATTAACACGCATCACATGTGGTACAGTTTTGGAAGCATAAGGACATTATCTGTATCAGCTAGAAAACAAAAAGTTGAATTGATACAAATGTATAGGGTTAGTGTCCCCCCCCCACACACGGGCATACCGCCATGTTACAGCACTTTAACGGAGAATGGTGCTAATTAGCTGTCTATTCTGGAAGTGCAGTTTCGTTGGATGGAGGCACCCATAGCTGTATGGATCTATTCAAATCTGCTACAGTACGTGTATTTTAATTTATTTTAAGTATTCTTTCTCGCTATAAGGGCCATATGTTTCGAAAGCTGTATTACAAGGGAGACAAGACAATGGTCCAAGACTAGACGTAACATAGTAAACGTAAATCGGGAAAAGGCAGAACGCCGCCTAGAGTTTGAGAGCTAGGGCTCTATTCAACCAGTAGCGCCGAAGATCCGCTTTATAGCGAGATTGAAAATTAATAGCAATGTTCCCATTGTCACGGAGACGGCATTCACGGGTAAACAACATATGTAGGCTCAATCAGAAACTACCTTTAAATGTTAACGCCGGTGTTTCGATACTTGGGCGATAAGATTTTAATCCAGCCCTTAAGGCTCTATTCAATCATATCTGCTTAAGCCGATATCCGCATAGTGGTTATGTTGGAGGTGGAACTTCATTAGAGCTGGTCAATCAACAAGTGTCTGCTGGTATTGTATCTAAAGTGGACAATGCTAATTGGCTGCACTGTTGCATTAGGAGAAAGTCCATAGAGAGAGAGGATTTATCTTTGTATCTGTGCCAATACAGCCTCAATACTGTGAGACACTATATCCATTTGAAGTAGTCAATTTTCTTCTTCACAACAGGCTGATCCCTCTTGATCACCAGGAGGGATTCAGCCAATGAAGTTAATTTGAGTCACATCAACTTTTATTGCCCAATTAACCTATAGTCACCCTGCCATCAACCAAATGTTTTCAGGGATACAGCTAATTCAACCTAACCCAATTTACCTTTCCCCTGAAAATCTCACTGTCCAACAGGCAGCTTTCAAATACACAGTAACTCCTCACTGTTCAACAGGCAGCTTTCAAACACACAGTAACTCCTCACTGTTCAACAGGCAGCTTTCAAACACACAGTAACTCCTCACTGTCCAACAGGCAGCTTTCAAACACACAGTAACTCCTCACTGTTCAACAGGCAGCTTTCAAATACACAGTAACTCCTCACTGTCCACCAGGCAATAAGATAGTCATAGGCCTACCATAGGTCATACTGGTTACTTCCATGGTCACATGTTTGAGGTGACTGGTAACACTCATAGAGCAACAATATGAAAAGCTAAACAAGGTATACTTTACATTCCTTGCGTTCATAATCTTTTTATTTACAATAACTTTCTATTTAAATAAATAAAGAGTCTTGTCTATTTCTAGACAATCAAAGGAACCATGAATCTTGGGGGTGACAGAATTGTAACAGTGACACAGGCCTACAGTACAACAAGACCGGGTACTTCAAAAACCCATTGTAGAACACTGCATCAATGAATTGATGCTGTCATAACTCAGAACAGTAAATAAATAAAATTCACTATCCATTTAACAAACATTTCCCTTTTTTTATTTTTATATTACAGGCTACAGAGATGGGCTCCTGGATCACCTCAAGGTCACCCTTGATCGAGCACTACATATGTGGAATGTCAGGATTTGGC
>NC_088240.1:13993014-14026870 GCF_036934945.1 Oncorhynchus masou masou | reverse complement strand
TGCATCCTAGGACCCCTGTCGGCCCAGTGTGAGAGGCTTGACCTATGCATCCTAGGACCCCTGTCGGCCCAGTGTGAGAGGCCTGACCTATGCATCCTCGGACCCCTGTCGGCCCAGTGTGAGAGGCCTGACCTATGCATCCCAGGACCCCTGTCGGCCCAGTGTGAGAGGCTTGACCTATGCATCCTAGGACCCCTGTCGGCCCAGTGTGAGAGGCCTGACCTATGCATCCTCGGACCCCTGTCGGCCCAGTGTGAGAGGCCTGACCTATGCATCCTCGGACCCCTGTCGGCCCAGTGTGAGAGGCCTGACCTATGCATCCTAGGACCCCTGTCGGCCCAGTGTGAGAGGCCTGACCTATGCATCCTAGGACCCCTGTCGGCCCAGTGTGAGAGGCCTGACCTATGCATCCTAGGACCCCTGTCGGCCCAGTGTGAGAGGCCTGACCTATGCATCCTAGGACCCCCTGTCGGCCCAGTGTGAGAGGCCTGACCTATGCATCCTAGGACCCCTGTCGGCCCAGTGTGAGAGGCCTGACCTATGCATCCTAGGACCCCTGTCGGCCCAGTGTGAGAGGCCTGACCTATGCATCCTAGGACCCCTGTCGGCCCAGTATGAGAGGCCTGACAAGGAGGCGGGCATAGCTATTTGTCTCCCACGTCAATCTTGAGGGTGACTGAAGCCTGCTTGATTGAAGTGGGGTATGCGGGTCCCCATCAATCTCTGTAGGTGGTTGAGTTTTCTAACGTCAAAGTAAATCACGCTTGCGTGATAACATCACACTTTGTTACTTTGTATTGTTTCTTCAAGCATTTGGACAGGAGAGCAGTGTTACAAATTGTATGAGTCAAAGGGTCCTGCACACTGTTGGGTGGCCGGGTGCCCATATAAGGCATATGGCTCTAATATATTTCTTAAATGTCAAATGATATCTCATCATTATTTGTCATCTTCATTTATGTTGATCAATATTTTGGTTGTGCTGGCCTAATTTGTAAATGATCAAATAAATGTCTGATCAATACATACTATTCTGAATATATTGTTATTTATAATGCTAATGAAGAGTCACCAATAAATTGTCCAGTACACATTATATGCTGTGTTCATATTCATTCCTTTATGTCTACGCTTCTAAGGTGTCTCGGGCTTTACTCATTATTGTGAAGAAATGTATTCTGTAATTAGTTACAAAACAATAGTCTGACTGGACTTCATATGGAGAAAAGGAATGCTGTATTCTATTTTGGAAACGTACGACTTTGTTATTGGACTAATATATGCATAAACACAGTGCATCTGTACACCAAGAATGATATGTACATGTGACACATGTCAAGAACATGAGCCAGTTCTCTTGGCCATGAGAGCATTTTGCAGAGAAAATGGGTTGTTAAATTACAATTTAGGTAAGGATTGTTTACCTTGTTACCAGGCGACGACCACAAGGGTGTTTTCAAAGAGCTCTCATTCAAGGCGAGCTCATGAATATAAGCTCTCCTCCCACTTAGCCTGTTCTTTCAGGCATTCTGATAGTTAGAGATGAGAGAATGTACAATTTCTTCAATTCTGAGCATTTTAATGGTGTAAAAATATTATGGGGGATGTTTTGGTCATGCAAAGGCTAATTTTGCTTGGGAAATAGGATGATTTAGGAGAAATTGTAGAAATAGGCAGGGTTTAGGGTCGTCCTTAGTTGACACAAAGTCCTTTTTAATACAAAAAAACAGACAATGCTGACAGAATTTCTGATTTCTTAAAGAAAATAGTGAGGTAATAAACAATATCTTTATAAATGATTGTAAAGCAATAAATAATTTAAGACTATACACTGGATACTGAGTTACTAACAAAAGGAGCAAAGTTCACAGTAGAAATGCCCGTAAAATGACCAGCAACATCCCAAGTCATGTTTAATACATGTGACTGGACAGCCTATATCCCAAGTCATGTTTAATACATGTGACTGGACAGCATACAACCCAAGTCATGTTTAATACATGTGACTGGACAGCCTATATCCCAAGTCATGTTTAATACATGTGACTGGACAGCCTATATCCAAAGTCATGTTTAATACATGTGACTGGACAGCCTATATCCCAAGTCATGTTTAATACATGTGACTGGACAGCCTATATCCCAAGTCATGTTTAATACATGTGACTGGACAGCCTATATCCAAAGTCATGTTTAATACATGTGACTGGACAGCCTATATCCAAAGTCATGTTTATTACATGTGTGACTGGACAGCCTATATCCAAAGTCATGTTTAATACATGTGACTGGACAGCCTATATCCAAAGTCATGTTTATTACATGTGTGACTGGACAGCCTATATCCCAAGTCATGTTTAATACATGTGACTGGACAGCCTATATCCCAAGTCATGTTTAATACATGTGACTGGACAGCCTATATCCAAAGTCATGTTTATTACATGTGTGACTGGACAGCCTATATCCCAAGTCATGTTTAATACATGTGACTGGACAGCCTATATCCAAAGTCATGTTTAATACATGTGACTGGACAGCCTATATCCAAAGTCATGTTTAATACATGTGACTGGACAGCCTATATCCCAAGTCATGTTTAATACATGTGACTGGACAGCCTATATCCCAAGTCATGTTTAATACATGTGACTGGACAGCCTATATCCCAAGTCATGTTTAATACATGTGACTGGACAGCCTATATCCCAAGTCATGTTTAATACATGTGACTGGACAGCCTATATCCCAAGTCATGTTTAATACATGTGACTGGACAGCATATATCCCAAGTCATGTTTAATACATGTGTGACTGGACAGCCTATATCCCAAGTCATGTTTAATACATGTGACTGGACAGCCTATATCCCAAGTCATGTTTATTACATGTGTGACTGGACAGCCTATATCCCAAGTCATGTTTATTACATGTGTGACTGGACAGCCGTAGGAGTGGATGAAAAGGGGATCTCATAAAGTTATTTGACGAGAACAACCAAAAGTGAATACTGTGACTGCTCTGTCTGAATCACAGGAGGTTGGAGGCACCTTCATTGGGGAGGACAAGGCTCAAAGAACTGAATAAATGGTTTCCATGCATTTGATACTATTCCATTCATTACATTCCAGGCCTTTTTATGAGTAGTCCTCTCCTCAGTAGCCTCCTGTGGTCTGAGTCATACAAAACTAATGTTGTAGGACAGGGTAAGCTAATTAAGAGGACAAGTGGGTGGAAGGCCAAGCAAGATAGAAATAGTAGAGAGAGATAGAAGAAGAATAGAATAACATCTTTATCAAAGTACATAACTAGTCATTCACATCCCTCAGCTTTCAAAGACACAGTTACCCCTCACTGTCCAACAGGCAATAAGATAGTCATAGGCCTACCATAGGTCATGCTGGTTACTTCCATGGTCACATGTTTGAGGTGACTGGTAACACTCATCGAGCAACAATCTGAAAAGCTAAACAAGGTATACTTTACATTCATTGCATTCATAATCTTTTTTATTTACAATAACTTTCTATTTGAAAAATATGAAGTCTTGTCTATTTCTAGACAGTCAAAGGTACCATGATGTGGACCAACAGAATTGTAACAGTGACACAGGCCTACAGTACAACAAGACGGTCAACACGATCCATGTCATCACTGACACCTGATCAGATTCATAGAATTAGAATTCTAATTCATTCTAGAATGTCATTCAAATTCTATTGGTTATGCCAGGTTCCAGCTTGTCCATAGCATTTTGTCTGCCGTAGTGCCATTGATATTAGCCTGCCCCAGGTCTGCTTGCACAGCTGACGGTCAGATCTAGGAACAGTTCACCCTCCATCAATCCTAGACCTCATACTCCACTTGCTCATCCTGTGGATGGGTGGATAGATATGGATGAATGTAGCTACTTTCTACAAACACTGCACTGTGTCTCTACAATTACACCAGGGCACCAGATCCATTCTCTAATCAATGACACTACTATCTATAGACTGGTCACTGGAACATTGGCATTAGTTGGCATTTTCTTGAAGTGGCTGACCAGTATCCTAATCCAGGGGCTTGCCTCTGGGTAAGGAGAGGCAAAGTTGGGTTTTGGGTGGGGGAGAAAGTACTGCTTTGTTAGGGGAGCCACCAGCTGGTGCTGTAGCGTTCTGCTCCGGAGACCAGGGGCGGCCTGATGTGGCCATTGAAGGGTTCAGGGCTTGATGTCAGAGGAGCTGGTGTTGGTCTCACAGCAGCTGGATGAAGTGCTGAGGTTCCCTGAGCCACTGCCTTCTGTAATATATATATATATATATAGAGAGAGGTTAGAGGAGATGGTTTAGGAGAGATGCTCACACACAGAAAGGTTAGAGGAGACACACACACACACACACACACACACACACACACACACACACACACACACACACACACACACACACACACACACACACACACACACACACACACACACACACACACACACACACACACACACACACACACACACATAATTGTACCTAGATGGAGAGGAGGTTGTACCTGAGCTGGTGAGAGACTGGCAGGACGTGGACTCTCCAATCAGGGTGTAAAGGTTGGCAGCAGCCACCCAGCCCTCCTGCTTAGTCTTCAGATTCTTCACAAACCTACAGAAACACACACAACCCCGTCCGCCCAATCAGCACTTAGCTACCTTTGCTACCTACTCTGATGTGTCCTAATGAATATTACCCTGTTGGAATAGACTAGTGTGATAGTGTGAAACCCAGTGTCGAGGTAATATCCTCACCACTGGCCATCTTCTCCCTCCTTGATCAGCTGAACTGTTTCACCACTCTTGACTGACAGATCCTGGGTGCTGCACTTCTCATAGTCAGACACCACTGTGTATTTCCCTGCACACTGCACACCGTCAAGATAGGGTGTTACATTGTATGTATGATTGTAAACTATTCTTTTAAAACGGTTTGTACGTGGCGCTACTTAACAGCTTGGAGTGGATGACAATCATCACACAGATACACACTCACCAGTTTCTTTCCCCCCTCGTCCTCAGGGTCGGAGGTTAGGGGCTCTTCAGTGCTAGAGTACCCATCATTCTCCTCGTTGGCGTCCAATGAGAGAGAGCCCTTGGTCCATCCTAGAGGAGGAAGGGAGAGAGGGGACATAAGAGTATGGTGTGGAGAGAGAGAGCGAGACACACACACACACACACACACACAAATACACACACACACACAAATACACACAAATACACACACACACACACACACACACACACACACACACACACACACACACACACACACACACACACACACACACACACACACACACACACACACACACACACACACACACACACACACACACAACACACACAGAGAGAGTGAGAGCAGGCACTGCAGCAACTTCTGCTTGACCATGATACAGTCATTGACGGGGTGGACCGCAATCAGAGAGAACAGGACCAAGTCCAGTGGAACTCAACCATAAAGCCATCAGTGAGCCTACAGTAATCGTGCTGGACCATTCAGAACCGCAACACCACTAAGCAACCAGGAACGTGCCTGTTTCTAGATAAATGTATTGCATGTGCATACACACACTCAGGCCTGGGAACACAGTGTGTAGGGAGTGAGAGAGACGAGGGGCAAACCTCAAGGAAATTCGGCAGCCATTTTGTGATCATTCCACATTTCAATAGTCTAAACCAGTCCAGTTAAGTGCTGTACGGTTACCTCTCCTCTTGGTCTGTAAGAGACTCGAGGTGCTGAGCCACCTGACTCGGCCCAGGTGGAGGTGAGCGTAAGGGCCAGGGTCTGAGAGAGAGATAGATACACACGACCGCAATGAAACACAGTCAAAGGGATAGACCGCAGTGAACTGCTCAACCACTGTAAATGACCGAGCGTGGTAACTACGACCACCGTTGCCTGTCAGTCAACACAATGTGTCATACATTCCCTGATGAACCATGTTCTCTTTGTCTGAGGGGAGAAACTGCTGTGTGTAAAAAACATCACCCTGACCAACCACGGTCGAAAGGACCGTGGTTGACCACAGAGTCAGGGAATAGAGTTATTATGGGATGGTGTACCTTTGAAGCCGAACGGAGTGGGATCACTTTTTATCTCATGACGTTTGGTTTTATGGTCAGGGCTTGTGGGAGAACCTATCCGAATAGAAGAGAAGAGAGTGAAGAGGAGCAGCTAGACACTATCAGGAAGTAGAAATCAGTAGTAGCACATCTTTAAAGTGGAAGTTACAGGAAGTATGTCTACTCTGTCAGTAGTGGCACATCTTTAAAGTGGAAGTTACAGGAAGTATGTCTACTCTGTCAGTAGTAGCACATCTTTAAAGTGGAAGTTACAGGAAGTATGTCTACTCTGTCAGTAGTAGCACATCTTTAAAGTGGAAGTTACAGGAAGTATGTCTACTCTGTCAGTAGTAGCACATCTTTAAAGTGGAAGTTACAGGAAGTATGTCTATTCTGTCAGTAGTAGCACATCTTTAAAGTGGAAGTTACAGGAAGTATGTCTACTCTGTCAGTAGTAGCACATCTTTAAAGTGGAAGTTACAGGAAGTATGTCTACTCTGTCAGTAGTAGCACATCTTTAAAGTGGAAGTTACAGGAAGTATGTCTACTCTGTCAGTAGTAGCACATCTTTAAAGTGGAAGTTACAGGAAGTATGTCTACTCTGTCAGTAGTAGCACATCTTTAAAGTGGAAGTTACAGGAAGTATGTCTACTCTGTCAGTAGTAGCACATCTTTAAAGTGGAAGTTACAGGAAGTATGTCTACTCTGTCAGTAGTAGCACATCTTTAAAGTGGAAGTTACAGGAAGTATGTCTACTCTGTCAGTAGTAGCACATCTTTAAAGTGGAAGTTACAGGAAGTATGTCTACTCTGTCAGTAGTAGCACATCTTTAAAGTGGAAGTTACAGGAAGTATGTCTACTCTGTCAGTAGTAGCACATCTTTAAAGTGGAAGTTACAGGAAGTATGTCTACTCTGTCAGTAGTAGCACATCTTTAAAGTGGAAGTTACAGGAAGTATGTCTACTCTGTCAGTAGTAGCACATCTTTAAAGTGGAAGTTACAGGAAGTATGTCTACTCTGTCAGTAGTAGCACATCTTTAAAGTGGAAGTTACAGGAAGTATGTCTACTCTGTCAGTAGTAGCACATCTTTAAAGTGGAAGTTACAGGAAGTATGTCTACTCTGTCAGTAGTAGCACATCTTTAAAGTGGAAGTTACAGGAAGTATGTCTACTCTGTCAGTAGTAGCACATCTTTAAAGTGGAAGTTACAGGAAGTATGTCTACTCTGTCAGTAGTAGCACATCTTTAAAGTGGAAGTTACAGGAAGTATGTCTACTCTGTCAGTAGTAGCACACACCACAGGGGTGAAAAACAGAGATACGGGGTCTGAAGCGGTCAATTTACTATCAGCTACAGTATAGCTCTAATTGGTTGGCTAAAGCTATGGGCCGAAGTTACCTCTCTAGACGCTAATCTGTACCTGGCAGAGAGAGGCATCCTGGGTAAAGTTAAGCTTTTATTGTCAGGAGGTGAGAGGCCTGTGGAAGGAAGCATGCCATTTTTTTCATGTTGTAGACTACAGTGCTGACATTAGCTTTGTAAAGTCCTGTCATGATGTAGTAACATAAAGTACTATGGCATCCCCTGGTGGCGAGATAGTGCTATTACCTTTGCTGAAGTTGCTGAAGCCCTGCAAGGTAAAACGCTTTTTAGCCACTGCTGCTCTGTTAAAGGTAGGACTGGTCACTGCCCCGTCTGGGCCAGGAGAAGGAGAGGAGCAGGGTAGAGAGGGCAGGAAGGAGAGGCGAGTGGGATGAGAAACAGAAGAGTGACAGGAAGAGGCATGCGAGTCATAATAAAAGGGAGTGAAAGATAGAAAGTGCAGTGATGAGAGAAAGACATCCAAAATAGAAAGAAGAGACCACATAGGGGAAAAAGGTGTAAGAGGGGAAAGTGAAGAGAAAGATTAGTCATCTCATCAAAGAGGGAGAAGCACAGTTTAGTAAAGTGTACAAGTCAGAAGGTAGTGTTGTTAAGATTAACAAGGAAAGCTTTAGTAAAGTGTACAAGTCAGAAGGTAGTGTTGTTTAGATTAACAAGGGGAGCTTTAGGAAAGTGATAAGTATTAGACACAGGTGAGAGTAAAAAAAATAGTGCTGCATTTAGCATTAGACCCAGTTGAAAGGTGGTGTTCTGAGCTGGGTTTGCATTATACAGCTGACGCTCCTACCCCCCCCTCTGTTCACCTTTGGTTATTGGGGAGGAGTTAGAGTCAGGGCTGCTGGGTTCTCCCTTCTTCACCTTCATGCTCCTCTCCCCTCTTATAAATGAACTGGGGGAAACAGGAGGATGAAACAGTCAGAAACACACTGCAACCCACAGAGGGAACACAACATGTTGAGTTCAGGTTATAACTATGATCAATCCTGCACCACAAAACCCAGAACCATGTGATTTATACTAGACATACCAGACTGGAAAATATATCCTTCTCATTGGTGCCAGAGAGGCGAAGACAAGTTGCTTGGCTACCCAGACTCCTTGCTCCGGCCAAACGCTATGTCATGCCCACAGACGTTAGTGTCTTCTCCACAATGAGTCTGGATCTAAGTACCTCCCCGATCCAATTGTCATACTTGACTAAAAGTAAAGATGCCTTAATAGAAAATTACTCAAGTAAAAGTGAAAGTCACCCAGTAAAATACTACTTGAGTAAAAGTCAAAGTATTTGGACCACCAACTGAATGTTACTCTATACCACCAACTGAATGTTACTCTGTACCACCAACTGAATGTTACTCTGTACCACCAACTGAATGTTACTCTATACCACCAACTGAATGTTGCTCTGCCCGGAGGACCCCTGAAGTACCCCCTCATGTGCATTTTACCAGCAGGCTATTGGTCTCATGATTCTTCTCTAGTACCCCCTGTGGGTAAGCCCAGTACCCCCAGGTGTCCCAGTACCCCCTGTGGATAGGCCCAGTACCCCCAGGTGTCCTAGTACCCCCTGTGGATAGGCCCAGTACCCCCAGGTGTCCTAGTACCCCCTGTGGATAGGCCCAGTACCCCCAGGTGTCCTAGTACCCCCTGTGGATAGGCCCAGTACCCCCAGGTGTCCTAGTACCCCCTGTGGATAGGCCCAGTACTCCCAGGTGTCCTAGTACCCCCTGTGGATAGGCCCAGTACCCCCAGGTGTCCAAGTACCCCCAGGTGTCCTAGTACCCCCTGTGGATAGGCCCAGTACCCCCAGGTGTCCTAGTACCCCCTGTGGATAGGCCCAGTACCCCCAGGTGTCCTAGTACCCCCTGTGGATAGACCCAGAGCCCTCAGGGGACCTAGTACCCCCAGGTGTCCTAGTGCCCCCAGGTGTCCTAGTACCCCCTGTGGATAGACCCAGAGCCCTCAGGGGACCTAGTACCCCCAGGTGTCCTAGTGCCCCCAGGTGTCCTAGTACCCCCTGTGGATAGGCTCAGTACCCTAAGGGGACCTAGTACCCCTGGTTGGGAACCACTCTATTAAGCAAACCAGACAGCACAAATTGTATTTACGGATAGCAAGGGGCACATTCAAACACTCAGACATAATTTACAAACAAAGTATTTGTGTTTAGTGAGTCTGCCAGATCAGAGACAGTAGGGATGACCAGGGATGTTCTCTTGATAAGTATGTGAATTAGACCACATTTTCATGTCCTGCTAAGCATTCAAAATGTTTTAAAAAAAGTACTTTTTGGTGTCAGGGAAAATGTATGGAGTAAAATGTACATAATTTAGGAATGTAGTAAAAGTAAAAGTTGTAAAAAAAATATAAATAGTAGAGTACAGAAACCCCCAAAAAACAACTTAAGTAGTACTTTAAAGTATTTTGATAGGTCAGTATGGGACAAATGTAGGAGAGAGTCTGTGATAGGTCAATATGGGACAAGTGTGGGAGAGGGTCTGTGATAGGTCCATGTGGTACAAGTGTGGTAGGTAGTCAGTGATAGGTCAATATGGATTGGAACACTCGTCACTTTAATAATGTTTACATATCTGACATTACTCATCTCATATATATATATATATACTGTGTTCTACACTGTTCTACAGTATCTCATTCACTGAGCATTGGGTATATGTTGTGTAATTTGTTAGATATTACTAGTTAGATTTACTAGAAAGATAGAAGCTAGAAGAACAAGCATTTCACTACACCCTCAATAGCACCTGCTAATCACGTGTATGTGACCAATAAAATTTGATTTGATATGGAACAAGTGTGGGATGGGGGTCAGGGATAGGTCAATATGGGTCAGGTGACTGACCCGAGGCTGACAGGTTCTCCAGCGGTAGGAGGGAACTGGAACAGTCCGTCTGACGACCTCTGTTGGCTGGCTTCTGGAAGACATGCAGGGAGATCTACCACAGTCCCACCTTATCATGAGCACTGAACAATGTAACACTCAGTGTAATTAGAATATAATACACTCTAAGTATTAGAAAGAAAACAAATACTATATGACCCCAGGTCTACCTCTGAAGGCCTCCAGCTGTGTTGTCAGAACCTTCCGGATCTCGTTCACCCACGTCGTTTTCACCTCAGTCGTCGGGGCCTGAATTACAACGATGAAACCCATTACTGGTTTGTGCAGATATATATATGTTACATTCCAAACAGAGTCCGATGTGATTTGTGTGTCATTGTAAAAAATAAATACATTGTCATGTAATCTATAGCAGTTGAATGGGCAGGGTTTGAGTGCTGGTCACGCACCTGCACAATGTACACCTCCTCCCGTGAGTTGCACCAGACCTCAAACTTCTTGTTGTCACCTTTGGCATTCTCAGTGATGCCCACAGCACTCATCTGGTAGAGGGCATACCGTGTTGGAAAATCTTACCTTCTAAAGCATCTATTTTAACTCACTTGCAATATCAAACACTTGGTAAGACCGACAGACACACAACACAGACAGACAGACAGACAGACAGACAGACAGACAGACAGACTCACACTAAGGGACTGTTTGAAGCTGTAGGAGGGGGCTTTCTCATAGCCCTCCCCGTTCTCTTCGCGTCTCTTACAGAAGAGCAGGGCTTTCTCGTGCAGGAACAGGTGTCTCTGCATAGGCTTGAAGCGGGCCATGTCCTTGACCTTGGCGTGACCTTTCTTGTGTTCCGTCCACACGCTGAATGACCCCTGCATCAGCAGCCGGCCCAGGTCACCCAGGTGACCCTATCAGAAGAGGGGTCACAGGTCAGGAGAAAGTCCATGTGCCATCATAAGCTATGGTGCTGCTGATTCATGTAATATTGACATATCTGATATAATGTGATGTTGACGCCATGAAAGGAATATGTTTCATTCAATATGCAGTACATTTCATAACAATATGCAGTACATTTCATAACAATATGCAGTACATTTCATAACAATATGAAGTACATTTCATAACAATATGCAGTACATTTCATAACAATATGCAGTACATTTCATAACAATATGAAGTACATTTCATAACAATATGAAGTACATTTCATAACAATATGCAGTACATTTCATAACAATATGAAGTACATTTCATAACAATATGAAGTACATTTCATAACAATATGCAGTACATTTCATAACAATATGCAGTACATTTCATAACAATATGAAGTACATTTCATAACAATATGCAGTACATTTCATAACAATATGAAGTACATTTCATAACAATATGCAGTACATTTCATAACAATATGCAGTACATTTCATAACAATATGCAGTACATTTCATAACAATATGCAGTACATTTCATATAATATGAAGTACATTTCATACAATATGAAGTACATTTCATAACAATATGCAGTACATTTCATATAATATGAAGTACATTTCATACAATATGAAGTACATTTCATAACAATATGCAGTACATTTCATACAATATGAAGTACATTTCATAACAATATGAAGTACATTTTAACAATATGCAGTACATTTCATAACAATATGCAGTACATTTCATAACAATATGCAAGTACATTTCATAACAATATGCAGTACATTTTATAACAATATGCAGTACATTTCATACAATATGCAATACATTTCATACAATATGCAATACATTTTATAACAATATGCAGTACATTTCATACAATATGCAGTACATTTCATAACAATTAGCAGTACATTTCATATAATATGAGGTACATTTCGTAACAATATGCAGTACATTTCATACAATATGAAGTACATTTCATACAATATGCAGTACATTTCATACAATATGCAGTACATTTCATACAATATGCAGTACATTTCATACAATATGCAATACATTTCATAACAATATGCAGTACATTTCATACAATATGCAGTACATTTCATACAATATGAAGTACATTTCATAACAATATGCAGTACATTTCATACAATATGCAAGTACATTTCATACAATATGCAGTACATTTCATAACAATATGCAGTACATTTCATACAATATGCAAGTACATTTCATAACAATATGCAGTACATTTCATAACAATATGCAGTACATTTCATACAATATGCAGTACATTTCATAACAATATGCAGTACATTTCATAACAATATGCAGTACATTTCATACAATATGCAGTACATTTCATACAATATGCAATACATTTCATAACAATATGCAGTACATTTCATAAAATATGCAATACATTTTATAACAATATGCAGTACATTTCATACAATATGCAGTACATTTCATAACAATATGCAATACATTTTATACAATATGCAATACATTTTATAACAATATGCAGTACATTTCATACAATATGCAGTACATTTCATGCAATATGCAGTACATTTCATAACAATATGCAATACATTTCATACAATATGCAGTACATTTCATACAATATGCAGTACATTTCATAACAATATGAAGTACATTTCATAACAATATGCAGTACATTTCATACAATATGCAGTACATTTCATACAATATGCAGTACATTTTATAACAATATGCAATACATTTCATAACAATATGCAGTACATTTCATAACAATATGCAGTACATTTCATACAATATGCAGTACATTTCATACAATATGAAGTACATTTCATAACAATATGCAGTACATTTCATAACAATATGCAATACATTCCATAACAATAGCAGTACATTTCATACAATATGCAGTACATTTTATAACAATATGCAATACATTTCATACAATAGCAGTACATTTCATAACAATATGCAGTACATTTATAACAATATGCAATACATTTCATACAATATGCAGTACATTTCATACAATATGCAGTACATTTTATAACAATATGCAATACATTTCATACAATATGCAGTACATTTCATAACAATATGCAGTACATTTTATAACAATATGCAGTACATTTCATACAATTGCAGTACATTTCATAACAATATGAAGTACATTTCATACAATATGCAGTACATTTCATACAATGTGAAGTTGACAATATAAACTCACATTTCCATATACAATAGGTGCATGGAGTCACATTCAAGATTCCCAGGATAGATAACAATATGCAATACATTGACCCATCAACAATTACTGTACATTTCATACAATATGACAGTACATTGACGTTTTTTGTAATGGAATATAAAAACAAAGTACAAAGGATATTAATATGGACCAAAATATTTTAATGTTTTAAGCTAGAATTTCATACAATATGCAGTACATTTTATAACAATATGCAATACATTTCATAACAAACCAGTACATTTTTCATCTGACATCATCACAGTACATTTCATAGAATATGTACTGTACATTTGATACAATATGCTGGATGTACATTTCATCAACAAAACAAAAAGAAGAACACAGGTGCCTGGGAGAACAGTGGAGCTGTGTCCCCTTTAGGGATTTCAGCTTTAAGGCATGAGGAAGTGAAGGAGAGAGGATGGAGCTGGGCTGATTGGTTTGGATAGGGGATGAGCGCCTCCAGAGGGTGAGGCAGTGGACCTGTGTCCCCTTTAGGGATTTCAGCTTTAAGGCATGAGGAATTCAAAGACACACATTGACATAGGAAGAGAAGGAGTTTTGGTCTGTAATGGAATGGTGTATAGTGGTGCTGTGTCCCCTTTAGGGATTTCAGCTTTAAGGCATGAGGAAGGACCTAGGATGGAGCTTTTGATGGGGTTTGGACAGGGGATGAGGGGCAGAGGGTGAGGCAGTGGTGCTGTGTCCCTTTAGGGATTTCAGCTTTAACATGAGGAAGAGAAGGAAAGATGGAGCTGGGCTGATGGGGTTTGGACAGGGGAAGGGGCAGACACAGTGGTTTTCCCCATTTGATTTCATTTAAGGCATGAGGAAGAAAGGAGAAGGATGGAGCTGGACTGATGGGGTTTGGACTGTAGGGGATGAGGGGCAGAGGGGTGAGGCAGTGGTGCTGTGTCCCCTTTAGGGATTTCAGCT
Organism: Oncorhynchus masou masou; assembly: GCF_036934945.1. Lineage (NCBI taxonomy): Eukaryota > Metazoa > Chordata > Actinopteri > Salmoniformes > Salmonidae > Oncorhynchus > Oncorhynchus masou. Next base: position 14,012,394 of record NC_088240.1, on the reverse strand, counting down.
TTAAGGCATGAGGAAGAGAAGGAGAGAGGATGGAGCTGGGCTGATGTGGTTTGGACCTAGGGGATGAGGGGCAGAGGGGTGAGGAGTGGTGCTGTGTCCCCTTTAGGGATTTCAGCTTTAAGGCATGAGGAAGAGAAGGAGAGAGGATGGAGCTGGGCTGATGTGGTTTGGACTGTAGGGGATGAGGGGCAGAGGGGTGAGGCAGTGGTGCTGTGTCCCCTTTAGGGATTTCAGCTTTAAGGCATGAGGAAGAGAAGGAGAGAGGATGGAGCTGGGCTGATGGGGTTTGGACTGTAGGGGATGAGGGGCAGAGGGGTGAGGTAGTGGTGCTGTGTCCCCTTTAGGGATTTCAGCTTTAAGGCATGAGGAAATAAAGGAGAGAGGATGGAGCTGGGCTGATGGGGTTTGGACTATAGGGGATGAAGGGCAGAGGGGTGAGGCAGTGGTGCTGTTTCCCCCAATGCAGATTAGATCTTTATAGATGATATACCTTCAACAGGAGCTGGTATTTGGTGATCCTCTGGACCGGTTTCAGGAGATAGGAATCCAAGCCCAGTTTATGTTCCAGTTTCTTCTGACATTCCTGGTGCAGACCAGAACAGGGAGAAAAGATTATTAGGAAATAATAACCACTCAGGCCTGGAGCTCTTGGGGTCTGTGTGTACCTCAGGGGAGGTGTATATGGTGTGTACCTCAGGGGAGGTGTATATGGTGTGTACCTCAGGGGAGGTGTGTATGTATGGTGTGTACCTCAGGGGAGGTGTATATATGGTGTGTACCTCAGGGGAGGTGTATATGGTGTGTACCTCAGGGGAGGTGTGTATGTATGGTGTGTACCTCAGGGGAGGTGTATATATGGTGTGTACCTCAGGGGAGGTGTATATGGTGTGTACCTCAGGGGAGGTGTGTATGTATGGTGTGTACCTCAGGGGAGGTGTATATGGTGTGTACCTAAAGGGGGGGTGTATATGGTGTGTACCTAAGGGGAGGTGTATATGGTGTGTACCTCAGGGGAGGTGTATATATGGTGTGTACCTCAGGGGAGGTGTGTATGGTGTGTACCTCAGGGGAGGTGTATATATGGTGTGTACCTAAGGGGAGGTGTATATGGTGTGTACCTAAGGGGAGGTGTATATATGGTGTGTACCTCAGGGGAGGTGTATATGGTGTGTACCTAAGGGGAGGTGTATATATGGTGTGTACCTCAGGGGAGGTGTATATGGTGTGTACCTCAGGGGAGGTGTGTATGTATGGTGTGTACCTCAGGGGAGGTGTATATATGGTGTGTACCTCAGGGGAGGTGTATATGGTGTGTACCTAAGGGGAGGTGTGTAAAAGGTGTGTACCTGGAAGAAGGTGCAGTCGGAGCATTGTCTCCACAAGCTCTCAGAGCGAGGTTTATTCTGACAATACTTCTCATAGATCTGCAGGTCTGTCATCTGAGAGAGAGAGAGAGAGAGAGAGAGAGAGAGAGAGAGAGAGAGAGAGAGAGAGAGAGAGAGAGAGAGAGAGAGAGAGAGAGAGAGAGAGAGAGAGAGAGAGAGAGAGAGAGAGAGAGAGAGAGGGAGAGAGAGAGAGGGGGAGAGAGAGAGAGAGAGAGAGAGAGAGAGAGAGAGAGAGAGAGAGAGAGAGAGAGAGAGAGAGAGAGAGAGAAAAGGGAGGAATACCCCTGCTTCACAATCAGACTAGTGATTCAGACACAACATGTCCCAGTTCAATCTCCAATCCCTCACCCTCTGCAGAAAACAACGACCCACAAGTTCCGGGCAGCCTTGGTACTCTTCTAACTCCCCAGAAAGGTCCTGGAAGATGACAAGAAGAGAGATGATCAGTCAGTTAGTACAATGACAGTAGTTCTATAACTGTGTAAGCACCATTATTAACCACTCGGGGGGGGGGGGGCTCGTTTACCTCTTGTGGAAGGTGTAGATCTCTGGCATGTTGCCAAACAGCACATCTTTCTTGTTCTGCAGAGGAGCGGGCATGAGGCTGGCCATGGCTGGATTGTCCATCTCTGAGGCATAGCCCTGAAATACACAGTGAAAGATTATTTAGGATGACCTAGAGACAGATCTCAGGTCAGTTTTGTGAACCAGCGCCTTCAATGATTGAGCTCATGATTTGGAGAGGGTAAGCTGAATATTTAGATGCTTAGACAGATGCACACAGCTGAAGAGGTATGACAGGGTTCATATGGTCCAGGGGAGAGGGCTCATATGGTCCAGGGGAGAGGGCTCATATGGCCCAAGGAAGAGGGATTGAGGGTTCATATGGTCCAGGGGAGAGGGATAGGGACCAGAGGAGAGGGATTGAGGGTTCATAGGGATTGAGGGTTTATAGGGACCAGAGGAGAGGGATTGAGGGTTCATAGGGTCCAGGGAGAGGGATTGAGGGTTCATAGGGACCAGAGGGATTGAGGGTTCATAGGGTCCAGGGGAGAGGGATTGAGGGTTCATAGGGACCAGAGGAGAGGGATTGAGGATTCATAGGGACCAGAGGAGAGGGATTGAAGATTCATAGGGACCAGAGGAGAGGGATTGAGGGTTCATAGGGACCAGAGGAGAGGGATTGAGGGTTCATATGGTCCAGGGGAGAGGGATAGAGGGTTCATAGGGACCAGAGGAGAGGGATTGAGGGTTCATAGGGACCAGAGGAGAGGGATTGAGGGTTCATAGGGACCAGAGGAGAGGGATAGAGGGTTCATAGGGTCCAGAGGAGAGGGATAGAGGGTTCATATGGTCCAGAGGAGAGGGATTGAGGATTCATAGGGACCAGAGGAGAGGGATTGAGGGTTCATAGGGACCAGAGGAGAGGGATAGAGGGTTCATAGGGTCCAGAGGAGAGGGATAGAGGGTTCATATGGACCAGAGGAGAGGGATAGAGGGTTCATATGGTCCAGAGGAGAGGGATTGAGGATTCATAGGGACCAGAGGAGAGGGATTGAGGGTTCATAGGGACCAGAGGAGAGGGATTGAGGGTTCATAGGGACCAGAGGAGAGGGATAGAGGGTTCATATGGTCCAGGGGAGAGGGATACACACCTGTAGGACACAGTGCAGTTCCTCCACGTACCCCCTTTCTGTCTCCAGTAGCTCATTCATTACATGTCTACAGAGCGATATAGCACAGGTCAGACAGAGTATAGACAGGTCTGGCATGACAGGTTTAGGGTTGCAATGTTCCAGTAATTTTCCCCAAATTCCTAGGTTTTCCAGGAATCCCAGTTGGAAGATTCCCGGGATTGAGAGGGAATAAACAGGAAATCCGGAATCCTCCCACTTTGTTTTTGGCAAAACTGGGAATTCTGGGAAAGTTACCGGAATTTTGCCTCCCTAAACGGGTCAGACATAATTCTATTCTAATTATATAGATGTCTCAGACATAATTATATTATAATTTATAGACTGGTCAGACATAATTATATTGTAATAATATAGACTGGTCAGACAATTATATTATAATAATATAGACTTGTCAGACATAATTCTATTATAATTTATAGACTGGTCAGACAATTATATTCTAATAATATAGATATGTTAGACATAATTATATTATAATTTATAGACTGGTCAGACATAATTCTATTATAATTTATAGACTGGTCAGGCATAATTCTATTATAATTTATAGACTGGTCAGGCATAATTCTATTATAATTTATAGACTGGTCACACATAATTCTATTACAACAATACAGACAGGTCAGAGGCTATAGCTTACACACAGGCCATACAAGATACAGACACCAGATGACTAGGCAGCCTTTATCATTCTTATTTCTATGGGGTGAAACACAACACAGAGAAAACAACACAATACAGAGAAACATCAAAGACTCAATACAGACAGATGGTCAGACATAACGAAGCCACTAGCCATCAAACATCATCACAGCTGACAGAACACAGACAGAACTTACTTTCTGAGGATGGCCAGGTTCTCGTCCTCCTCTGACAGTGAGGTACTTCTGCTGCTCTGTAGCTGGCCCTCCTCCTGAGAACACAGGATAGGATGAGGATCTACTGAAATGACTGGAGCTTGTGTCTCATTTAACATATATACTACTGGTATGATAATACTACCCCACAGTAAAAGACTGACCAAAGTAAGAGGAACCACTACTTACTGATCTACTGCTGACCCCATTCACAGAGTCTCCCTCTGAGCAACTCTTCTCCAGCACTCTCTTTGCTATGGCGCAGAGGAAGAGAGAGGTGCGGAAGTGAGGTGGGAAATTGACACTATACACGTATCTAAATATACATTGACTGTTCCAGTTAAAAGAGCATTAACTCTATGCCGGGACTGTATTTGTCAGGACAAAGTGCTGGTGGTATGTAAGGACTGGTGGTATGTAAGGACTGGTGGTATGTTAGGACTGGTGATATGTAAGGACTGGTGGTATATTAGGACTGGTGGTATGTAAGGACTGGTGGTATGTAAGGACTGTTGGTATGTAAGGACTAGTGGTATGTTAGGACTGGTGGTATATTAGGTCTGGTGGTATTATAGGACTGGTGGTATGTAAGGACTGGTGGTATGTAAGGACTGGTGGTATGTAAGGACTAGTGGTATGTTAAGACTGGTGGTATGTTAGGACTGGTGGTATTATAGGACTGGTGGTATGTAAGGACTGGTGGTATGTAAGGACTGTTGGTATGTAAGGACTAGTGGTATGTTAGGACTGGTGGTATATTAGGTCTGGTGGTATTATAGGACTGGTGGTATGTAAGGACTGGTGGTATGTAAGGACTGGTGGTATGTAAGGACTAGTGGTATATTAGGACTGGTGTTATATGAGGACTGGTGGTATGTAAGGACTGGTGGTATGTAAGGACTGGTAGTATGTAAGGACTAGTGGTATATTAGGACTGGTGGTATATTAGGACTGGTGGTATATTAGGACTGGTGGTATGTAAGGAGTGGTGGTATGTTAGGACTGGTGGTATGTAAGGACTGTTGGTATGTAAGGACTAGTGGTATGTTAGGACTGGTGGTATATTAGGTCTGGTGGTATTATAGGACTGGTGGTATGTAAGGACTGGTGGTATGTAAGGACTGGTGGTATATTAGGACTGGTGGTATGTAAGGAGTGGTGGTATGTTAGGACTGGTGGTATGTAAGGACTGTTGGTATGTAAGGACTGTTGGTATGTAAGGACTAGTGGTATGTTAGGACTGGTGGTATATTAGGTCTGGTGGTATGTAAGGACTGGTGGTATGTAAGGACTGGTAGTATGTAAGGACTGGTGGTATGTTAGGACTGGTGATATGTAAGGACTGGTGGTATATTAGGACTGGTGGTATGTTAAGACTGGTGGTATGTTAGGACTGGTGGTATTATAGGACTGGTGGTATGTAAGGACTGGTGGTATGTAAGGACTGGTGGTATATTAGGACCGGTGGTATGTTAGGACTGGTGGTATGTTAGGACTGGTGGTATATTAGGACTGGTGGTATGTTTTAATACTGGTGGTATGTTAGGATTGGTGGTATGTAAGGACTGGTGGTATATTAGGACTGGTGGTATGTAAGGAGTGGTGGTATGTAAGGACTAGTGGTATGTTAGGACTGGTGGTATATTAGGACTGGCGGTATGTAACGACTAGTGGCATGTTAGGACTGGTGGTATGTAAGGACTGGTGGTATGTAAGGACTAGTGGTATGTAAGGACTAGTGGTATGTTAGGACTGGTGGTATATTAGGACTGGTGGTATGTAAGGACTGGTGGTATGTAAGGACTAGTGGTATGCTAGGACAGGTGGTATGTTAGGACTGGTGGTATATTAGGACTGGTGGTATGTAAGGACTGGTGGTATGTTAGGACTTGTGGTATGTTAGGACTGATGGTGTATTAGGACATGTGATATGTCGGGGCTCACCTGGCGAGGAGAGTGGGGACTTGATGAAGGCTTCAGGCCTTGGGGCCACAGGCTGGACTGGCCTGGTCTGTTTGGCTGCCAGCTTCTTCAGACTGACCATCCTCTTTTCAAACATCTCCTGCACAGATACCTGCTTCTGAAAGACTTTATCTATTTGGTCCTGAGGGAGGAGGAGAGGAGAGGGAAGGGGATATGAGAGGAGAGGAAAGGGGGATATGAGAGGAGGAGAGGAGAGGGAAGGGGGAGAGGAGAGGAGAGGAAAGGGAATATGAGAGGAGAGGAAAGGAAAGGGGGAGATGAGAGGAGAGGAAAGGGGGAGATGAGAGGAGAGGAAAGGGGGAGATGAGAGGAGAGGAAAGGGGAGATGAGAGGAGAGGAAAGGGGATATGAGAGGAGAGGAAAGGGGGAGATGAGAGGAGAGAAAAGGGGAGAGGAGAGGAGAGGAAAGAGGGGAGATCAGAGGAGAGGAAAGAAGGAGATGAGAGGAGAGGAAAGGGGAGATGAGAGGAGGAGAGGAGAGGAAAGGGGGAGATGAGAGGAGAGGAAAGAGGGAGATGAGAGGAGAGGAAAGGGGGAGATGAGAGGAGCGGAAAGGGGGAGATGAGAGGAAAGGAAAGGGTAGAGATGAGAGGAGAGGAAAGGGAAGATGAGAGGAGAGGAAAGGGGGAGATGAGAGGAGAGGAAAGGGGGATATGAGAGGAGAGGAAAGGGGGAGATGAGAGGAGAGGAAAGGGGAGATGAGAGGAGAGGAAAGGGGGAGATGAGAGGAGAGGAAAGGGGGAGATGAGAGGAGAGAAAAGGGGGAGATGAGAGGAGAGAAAAGGGGGATATGAGAGGAAAGGAAAGGGGGAGATGAGAGGAGAGGAAAGGGGAGATGAGAGGAGAGGAAAGGGGAGATGAGAGGAGAGGAAAGGGGGAGATGAGAGGAGAGGAAAGGGGGATATGAGAGGAGAGGAAAGGGGGAGATGAGAGGAGAGAAAAGGGGGAGAGGAGAGGAGAGGAAAGAGGGGAGATGAGAGGAGGAGAGGAGAGGAGAGGAAAGGGAATATGAGAGGAGAGGAAAGGGGGATATGAGAGGAGGAGTGGAGAGGAAAGGGGGAGAGGAGAGGAGAGTAAAGGGAATATGAGAGGAGAGGAAAGGAAAGGGGGAGATGAGAGGAGAGGAAAGGGGGAGATGAGAGGAGAGGAAAGGAAAGGGGGAGATGAGAGGAGAGGAAAGGGGGAGATGAGAGGAGAGGAAAGAAGGAGATGAGAGGAGAGGAAAGGGGAGATGAGAGGAGGAGAGGAAAGGGGGAGATGAGAGGAGAGGAAAGAGGGAGATGAGAGGAGAGGAAAGGGGGAGATGAGAGGAGAGGAATGGGGGAGTTGAGAGGAGAGGAAAGGGGAGATGAGAGGAAAGGAAAGGGGGAGATGAGAGGAGAGGAAAGGGGGATATGAGAGGAGAGGAAAGGGGGAGATGAGAGGAGAGAAAAGGGGGATATGAGAGGAAAGGAAAGGGGGAGATGAGAGGAGAGGAAAGGGGAGATGAGAGGAGAGGAAAGGGGGAGATGAGAGGAGAGGAAAGGGGGATATGAGAGGAGAGGAAAGGGGGAGAGGAGAGGAGAGGAAAGAGGGGAGATGAGAGGATGAGAGGAGAGGAAAGAGGGGAGATGAGAGGAGAGGAAAGAGGGGAGATGAGAGGAGAGGAAAGGGGGAGATGAGAGGAGAGGAGAGGAGAGGAAAGGGAGATGAGAGGAGAGGAAAGGGGGAGATGAGAGGAGAGGAAAGGGGGAGAGGAGATGAGAGGAAGATGAGAGGAGGAGAGGAGAGGAAAGGGGAGATGAGAGGAGGAGAGGAGAGGAAAGGGGGAGATGAGAGGAGGAGAGTTGAGGAAAGGGGATATGAGAGGAGAGGAAATGGGGAAGGGGGAGATGAGAAGAGAGGAAAGAGGGGAGATGAGAGGAGAGGGGATATGAGAGGAGAGGAAAGAGGGGAGATGAGAGGAGGAGAGGAGAGGAAAGAGGGGAGATGAGAGGAGGAGAGGAGAGGAAATGGGAGATGAGAGGAGAGGAAAGGGGGAGATGAGAGGAGAGGAAAGGGGATATGAGAGGAGAGGAAAGGAAAGGAAAGGGGGAGAGGAGAGGAGAGGAGAGGAGAGGAGAGGAAAGGGGGAGAGGAGAGGAGAGGAAAGGGGAGATGAGAGGAGAGGAAAGGAAAGGGGGAGAGGAGAAGTGAGGAAAGGGGGAGATGAGAGGAGGAGAGGAGAGGAAAGGGGGAGATGAGAGGAGAGGAAAGATGAGAGAAGGAGAGAAGAGGAAAGGAGAGAGGAGTGCAGAGGACCAAGGAGCAACATTACTGTGGGACACTCACAGGTGTTGACAGCTGTTTATTTTATTTTATTTGCATTGACTTATTGACGTTATCATGACAGATTTTAGTGATATCCAGACATGGATTCATGTCAGAGAGCTGGATCCCCTTACCCTGAAGTCCTGGTTGAGCACTGTCTTGTAATCACTGTAGATGGAGCTAGGATCAGTTAGTTTGTTGTGTCCCGACGTATCTAGGTAACGTTCCATTTCCTGCAGCGCTGACTCCGCCCCTTCATGTGACTGACACTTGTCCACGGGCTGGGAGGCCAGCAGGTAGAGGCCATCACCACACCATTTAGCAGCCTGAGAGAGAGAGAGAGAGAGAGAGAGAGAGAGAGAGAGAGAGAGAGAGAGAGAGAGAGAGAGAGAGAGAAACAAATCATGAGAAAACAAAAAGATAATTACTTGACACATTGGAAATAATTAACAAAAACAGAGCAAACTAGAATGCTATTTGGCCCCAAACAGAGAGTACACAGTGGCAGAATACCTGTCCACTGTGACTGACCCAAACTTAAGAAACGCTTTGACTATGTACAGACTTAGTGAGCATAGCCTTGCTATTGAGAAAGGCCGCCGTAGACAGACCTGACTCAAGAGAAGACAGGCTATGTGCTCACTGCCCACAAAATGAGGTGGAAACTGAGCTGCACTTCCTAACCTCCTGTCCAATGTATGACCATATTAGAGATACATATTTCCCTCAGATTACACAGATCCACAAAGAATTCGAAAACAAATCCAATTTTGATAAACTCCCATATCTACTGGGGGAAATTCCACAGTGTGCCATCACAGCAGCAAGATTTGTGACCTGTTTCCACAAGAAAAGGGCAACCAGTGAAGAACAAACACCATTTTAAATACAACCCATATATATGCTTATTTATTGTTCTTTAACCATTTGTACATCGTTACAACACTGTATATATATATATATGTATAATATGACATTTGTAATGTCTTTATTGCTTTGAAATTTCTGTATGTGTAATGTTTACTGTTAATTTTTTTGTTTATTTCACTTTTGTATATTATCTACCTCACTTGCTTTGGCAATGTTAACACATGTTTCCCGTGCCAATAAAGCCCCTTGAATTTAATTTAATTTAATTGAGAGGGAGAGAGAGAGAGAGAGAAAGAGGGAAAGTGAGTTTTTAGAGGTTCATGAGGTGGTGTGTGAGAGTACGCGTGTGTGTGTGTGTTTGATTTCATTTGATTGACTTTATGTGTGTGTGTGTGTGTATATATATATTTACAGTGGGGCAAAAAAGTATTTAGTCAGCCACCAATTGTGCAAGTTCTCCCACTTAAAAAGATGAGAGGCCTGTAATTTTCATCATAGGTACACTTCAACTACGACAGACAAAATTGAGAAAAAAAATCCAGAAAATCACGTTGTATGATTTTTTATGAATTTATTTGCAAATTATGGTGGAAAATAAGTATTTGGTCAACTACAAACAAGCAAGATTTCTGGATCTCACAGACCTGTAACTTCTTCTTTAAGAGGCTCCTCTGTCCTCCACTCGTTACCTGTATTAATGGCACCTGTTTGAACTTGTTATCAGTATAAAAGACACCTGTCCACAACCTCAAACAGTCACACTCCAAACTCCACTATGGCCAAGACCAAAGAGCTGTCAAAGGACACCAGAAACAAAATTGTAGACCTGCACCAGGCTGGGAAGACTGATTCTGCAATAGGTAAGCAGCTTGGTTTGAAGAAATCAGCTGTGGGAGCAATTATTAGGAAATGGAAGACATACAAGACCACTGATAAACTCCCTCGATCTGAGGCTCCACGCAAGATCTCACGCCGTGGGGTCAAAATGATCACAAGAACGGTGAGCAAAAATCCCAGAACCACACGGGAGAACCTAGTGAATGACCTGCAGAAAGCTGGGACCAAAGTAACAAAGCCTACCATCAGCAAGGGCATTGAAGATGAAACGTGGCTGGGTCTTTCAGCATGACAATGATCCCAAACACACCGCCTGGGCAACGAAGGAGTGGCTTCGTAAGAAGCATTTCAAGGTCCTGGAGTGGCCTAGCCAGTCTCCAGATCTAAACCCCATAGAAAATCTTTGGAGGGAGTTGAAAGTCCGTGTTGCCCAGCAACAGCCCCAAAACATCACTGCTCTAGAGGAGATCTGCATGGAGGAATGGGCCAAAATACCAGCAACAGTGTTTGAAAACCTTGTGAAGACTTGCACAATTGGTGGCTGACTAAATACTTTTTTGCCCAACCAATCAGCGCATATTATGTGAGAGCTCGCAATTTTGACCAATCCCCGCACTTTTAGTGCATAAAAGGGTCCAATCAAAAGAGGGTTCGTAATTTTGACCAATTACTGCGCTGTTACCATGGAAAATGGCACAATTCAACAAAGTTTTCCCCCCTGGCCTATTCACGTGCGAAGATGATGGGTGATTGTTGATGGCTGATAGGCAGTACAATGAACAGAAATCAATCTCATTTGCCAACAAAACTAACAGTTAACGAGCGCACAAAAGAATTTGGAGAACTGGAGAACTGGAGAAATTCAACAATCAACAGTCACTTCGAATTATCAAAGCATATGAGAATGTCAGAACAGTTCCCACAGCAGCGGCAGACCACTGTGACTGAAGTGGTAGCATGGAAGACTGTGGTAAGCTCTGAAAGAATCAAGGTGAGTGTCGTTTTACTCAAACTTTAACTCCGCTAACCTCGGCTTTAGTAGGGTGGTCAGCAATCTGCTCTCCCCAGTCTAACCTTGGCTTTAGTAGGGTGGTCGGCACTCTGCTCTCCCCAGTCTAACCTTGGCTTTAGTAGGGTGGTCGGCACTCTGCTCTCCCCAGTCTAACCTTGGCTTTAGTAGGGTGGTCGGCACTCTGCTCTCCCCAGTCTAACCTTGGCTTTAGTAGGGTGGTCGGCACTCTGTTCTCCCCAGTCTAACCTTGGCTTTAGTAGGGTGGTCGGCACTCTGTTCTCCCCAGTCTAACCTTGGCTTTAGTAGGGTGGACGACACGGCTCTCCCCAGTCTAACCTTGGCTTTAGTAGGGTGGTCGGCACTCTGTTCTCCCCAGTCTAACCTTGGCTTTAGTAGGGTGGTCGGCACTCTGTTCTCCCCAGTCTAACCTTGGCTTTAGTAGGGTGGTCGGCACTCTGCTCTCCCCAGTCTAACCTTGGCTTTAGTAGGGTGGTCGGCGCTCTGCTCTCCCCAGTCTAACCTTGGCTTTAGTAGGGTGGTTGGCGCTCTGCTCTCCCCAGTCTAACCTTGGCTTTAGTTGGGTCGTCGGCACTCTGCTCTCCCCAGTCTAACCTTGGCTTTAGTAGGGTGGTCAGCACTCTGCTCTCCCCAGTCTAACCTTGGCTTTAGTAGGGTGGTCGGCACTCTGTTCTCCCCAGTCTAACCTTGGCTTTAGTAGGGTGGTCAGCACTCTGCTCTCCCCAGTCTAACCTTGGCTTTAGTAGGGTGGTCGGCACTCTGCTCTCCACAGTCTAACCTTGGCTTTAGTAGGGTGGTCGGCACTCTGCTCTCCCCAGTCTAACCTTGGCTTTAGTAGGGTGGTCAGCACTCTGCTCTCCCAGTCTAACCTTGGCTTTAGTAGGGTGGTCGGCGCTCTGCTCTCCCCAGTCTAACCTTGGCTTTAGTAGGGTGGTCGGCACTCTGCTCTCCCCAGTCTAACCTTGGCTTTAGTAGGGTGGTCGGCACTCTGCTCTCCTCAGTCTAACCTTGGCTTTAGTAGGGTGGTCAACACTCTGCTCTCCCCAGTCTAACCTTGGCTTTAGTAGGGTGGTCGGCACTCTGCTCTCCCCAGTCTAACCTTGGCTTTAGTAGGGTGGTCGGCACTCTGCTCTCCGCAGTCTAACCTCGGCTTTAGTAGGGTGGTCGGCGCTCTGCTCTCCCCAGTCTAACCTTGGCTTTAGTAGGGTGGTTGGCGCTCTGCTCTCCCCAGTCTAACCTTGGCTTTAGTAGGGTGGTTGGCGCTCTGCTCTCCCCAGTCTAACCTTGGCTTTAGTAGGGTGGTTGGCGCTCTGCTCTCCCCAGTCTAACCTTGGCTTTAGTAGGGTGGTCGGCACTCTGCTCTCCTCAGTCTAACCTCGGCTTTAGTAGGGTGGTCGGCGCTCTGCTCTCCCCAGTCTAACCTTGGCTTTAGTAGGGTGGTCGGCGCTCTGCTCTCCCCAGTCTAACCTTGGCTTTAGTAGGGTGGTTGACACTCTGCTCTCCCCAGTCTGTCTATGGAGAACACTGCTCAAAGCACTGAGTGTAATTTGTCAGCTTTGCCGTTATAAACTCCCTGTGAAACTTAATATTGATCATAAAAGCTAATACGGACTTTTCTGGATAAAAAAAATGCAATAGTACATATCAATCACATATTAGGTCCTTACAACCCTTCAGACAAAATCACAATCTCAAGTATTTTGAAGTCAACTTATTAGAAAGATATTACTTTTTTATTGCTGTATATGAAATGAACGTGAAAAAAAAACATCGCAAAATGTATCGCAGAATTTCAGAAAAGCTGCCGCAAAATCAAGCAGTTTTGGCCTCAGAAATCACACAAAAAAATTGCGAAAACATGAAAGGGACTGTTTAGTAGTGGTTTCTATGCAGCAATTCAACCACGAAAACCTGGAGGGACTGTTTAGTAGTGGTTTCTATGCAGCAATTCAACCACGAAAACCTGGAGGGACTGTTTAGTAGTGGTTTCTATGCAGCAATTCAACCACGAAAACCTGGAGGGACTGTTTAGTAGTGGTTTCTATGCAGCAATTCAACCACGAAAACCTGGAGGGACTGTTTAGTAGTGGTTTCTTTGCAGTAATTCGACCATGAAGGCCTGATTCACGCAGTCTCCTCTGAACAGTTGATGTTGAGATGTGTCTGTTACTTGAACTCTGTGAAGCATTTATTTGGGCTGCCTGCAATTTCTGATGCTGGTACCTTTAATGAATTTAACCTCTGCAGCAGCATGAAGCACATTGAGGGAATGTCAAGAGTGTGCAAAACTGTCATCAAGGCAAAGGGTGGCTACATTGAAGAATCTCAATCGTAACATATATTTAGATTTGATAAAAACACTTTTTTGGTTGCTACATGATTCCATAAGTGTTATTTCATAGTTTTGATGTCTTAACTATTATTCTACAATGTAGAAAATAGTAAAAATAAAGAAAAACCCTTGAATGAGTAGGTGTTTCCAAACTTTTGACTGGTACTGTATATGTGTGTGTGTGTGTGTGTGTGTGTGTGTGTGTGTGTGTGTGTGTGTGTGTGTGTACATACAGTCTGTGTGTGTATATACAGTATATGTGTCTACAGTTGAAGTGGGAAGTTTACATACACTTAGGGTGTTAACAAACTATAGTTTTGGTAAGTCAGTTAGGACATGTACTTTGTGCATGAGACAAGCCATTTTTCCAACAATTGTTTACAGACAGATTATTTCACTTATAATTCACTGTATCACAATTCCAGTGGGTCAGAAGTTACTATACACTAAGTTGACTGTGCCTTTAAACAGCTTGTGAAATTCCAGAAAATGATGTCATGGCTTTATAAGCTTCTGATAGGCTAATTGACATAATTTGAATCAATTGGCGGTATACCTGTGGATGCATTTCAAGGCCGACTTTCAAACTCAGTGCCTCTTTGCTTGACATCATGGGAAAATCAAAGGAAATCAGCCAAGACCTCAGAAAATAAATTGGAGACCTCCACAAGTCTGGTTCATGCTTGGGAGCAATTTCCAGAATGGCTGAAGGTACCCCGTTCATCTGTACAAACAATAGTACGCAAGTATAAACACCATGGGACCACGCCACCGTCATACCGCTCAGGGAGGAGACGCGTTCTGTATCCTAGAGATGAACATACTTTGTTGAGAAAAGTGCAAATCAATCCCAGAATAACAGCAAAGGACCTTGTGAAGATGCTGGAGGAAACAGGTATAAAAGTATCTATATCCACAGTAAAACGTGTCCTATATTGACATAACCTGATAGGCCGCTCAGCAAGGAAGAAGCCACTGCTCCAAACCTCCATAAAAAAGCAAGACTACGGTTTGCAACTGCACATGTGGACAAAGATCGTACTTTTTGGAGAAATGTCCTCTGGTCTGATGAAACAAAAATAGAACTGTTCGGCCATAATGACCATTGTTATGTTTGGAGGAAAAAGGGGGAGACTTAAGCCTAAGAACACCATCCCAACCATGAAGCACGGGGGTGGCAGCAACATGTTGTGTAGGTGCTTTGCTGCAGGTGGGACTGGTGCACTTTACAAAATAGAGGACATCATGAGGAGGAAAGTGATGTGGATATATTGAAGCAACATCTCAAGACATCAGTCAGGAAGTTAAAGCTTGGTCGCAAATGGGTCTTCCAAATGGACAATGACCGCAAGCATACTTCCAAAGAACAACAAAGTCAAGGTATTAGAGTGGCCATCACAAAGCCCTGACCTCAAGCCTACAGAAAATGTGTGGGCAGAACTGAAAAGTGTGTGCGAGCAAGGAGGCCTACAAACATGACTCAGTTACACCAGCTCTGTCAGGAGGAATGGGCCAAAATTCACCAAACTTATTGTGTGACATTTGTGGAAGGCTACCCGAAACGTTTGACCCAAGTTAAACAATTTAATGGCAATACTACCAAATACTAATTGAGTGTATGTAAACTTCTGACCCACTGGGAATGTGATGAAGGAAATAAAATCTGAAATAAATAATTCTCTCTACTATTATTCTACTATTATTCTGACATTTCACATTCTTAAAATAAAGTGGTGATCCTAACTGGGCTAAAACAGGGAATTTTTACTAGGATTAAATGTCAGGTATGGTGAAAAACTGAGTTTAAATGTATTTGGCTAAGGTGTATGTAAACTTCCCACTTCAACTTTAAACTACTGTTCAAAAGTTACTTAGAAATTCTCATTTTTGAAAGAAAAGCATTTTTTTTAAATCCATTAAAATAATATCAAATTGATCAGAAATACAGTGTAGACATTGTTAATGATGTAAATGACTATTGTAGCTGGAAATGGCACATTTTCTATGAATATCTGCATAGGCGTACAGAGGCCCATTATCAGCAACCATCACTCCTGTGTTCCAATGGCACGATGTGTTAGCTAATCTAAGTTTATAATTTAAGGCTCATTGATCATTAGAAAATCCTTTTGTAATTATGTTAGTACAGCTCACAACTATTGTGCTTATTTTATGAACCAGTCAAACTGGCCTTGTTAAGACGAGTTGAGTATCTGGAGCATCAGCATTTGTGGGTTTGATTACAGGCTCAAAATGGCCAGAAACAAAGAACTTTGTTCTGAAACTCATCAGTCTATTCTTGTTCTGAGAAATTAAGGCTATTCCATTTGTGAAATTGCCAACCCTCCACCAAATTTCACGGTGGGTGCGAGACCTGGAGAGGCCTACAAGCCACAGTGTCTCGCACCCACTGTGACATTTGGTGGAGGATCAGTGATGATCTGGGGGTGCTTCAGCAAGGCTGGAATTGGGCAGATTTGTCCTTGTGATGGACACATGAATTAAGCCACATACAACGTTGTCCTGGAAGAAAACTTGCTTCCTTCTGCTCTGACAATGTTCCCCAACTCTGAGGATTGGTTTCCCCAGCAGGACAGTGCTCCATGCTACACAGCCAGGTCAATCAAGGTGTGGATGGAGGACCACCAGATCAAGACCCTGTCATGGCCAGCCCAATCTCCTGACCTGAACCCCGTTGAAAACCTCTGGAATGTGATCAAGAGGAAAGACGGATGGTCACAAGCCAAGCTGCTTGAACTTTGTGCCAGGAGTGGCATAACGTCACCCAACATCAATGTGAAAGACTGGCATGGAGAGCACACCAAGACGCATGAACGCTGTGATTGAAAATCAGGGTTATTCCACCAAATTTTGATTCCTGAACTCTTCCTAAGTTAAAAGATTAGTATTGTGTTGTTTAAAAATGAATATGAACTTATTGTCTTGGCATTATTTGGTCTTACAACACTGCATCTTTCTTGTTATTTTGACCAGTTGTCATTTTCTGCAAATAAATGCTCTAAATTACAATATTTTTACTTGGAATTTGGGAGAAATGTTGTCAGTGGTTTATAGAATAAAACAAAAATCTTAATTTTACCCAAACACAAACCTATAAGTAGTAAAACCAGAGAAACTGATCATTTTGCAGTGGTCTCTTCATTCTTTCAGGACTGTATATATACAGTATATATATACATATATATATACATATATACCTGTATATACCTGTATATAGTATATCTGTGTATATACAGTACGTGTGTGTGTGTGTCTGTCCCTCTCACCCTCTCCAGATTGTGGTGTAGTTCCATAGCTCTGAGTAGGTGATCTTTCCTTGCTCTCAGGGTGGAACTAAGTTCCTTGCTCACGGCTCGGAGCTCGCTGCATTTAGGCTGGATGGAGTCCTCAGCGTAGTGAGAGCTCTGGATCAACTCGTCACCCTCACGGGCCAAAGCCTGGGCTTCGTCCAATACCTCCTACAGAGAGAGAGAGAGAGAAAGAGAGAGAGAGTGTGGAGGGAGGGAGGGAGGGGGAGGAGAGAGAGAGAGAGAGAAAGGGGGAGAGTGTGAGAGAAAGGAAGAGAGTGTGTGCATGAGAGAGAGAGAGAGAGAGCGAGAGCGCGCGAGAGAGAGTGAGAGTGAGAGTGAGAGTGAGAGAGAGAGAGAGAGAACAGGGAGATGATATGTTCTGTAGATAATATGTGTATCAGTGTGTGTGTTTACTTACTAAGACTCTCGCCTCGTGGCTGTTCAGGTCGCAGAAGATGTGATCAGCATGGGCAGGGTTAATTCCCACCTCTGAGAAAGCTGTCAATCTCTCTGCCACCTGGTCCAGCAGACATCTCATCTGGAAGAGCAGCACAACAGAACACACACAGAGGCAATGCCTTTTGGTAGGACATACACAAAGATCCAGATGTACATGCATCAACACAGGTGGCTGTGTCACTGTCCCACAGATGTACCGAGATCAGCTGTGTCACTATGTTGCTCTGTGGTGTATTGCTTTCAGATACTGTAACTAGTCTATGTTACCCAAGGTGTACAGACGTCAGGTGTGTGTGTGTGTGTGTTGTCCCACTCACCTCTCTGAAGTTGTGTTCAAAGTGGCGGAGCTGCAGACATTGCTCCAGCTTGGCCTGGTGTGTCCCCCAGAACTCATCACACGCCCGCTCTGTCTCATCCAACTGGGACAACAGTCTGATAGAGGAGAGGAGAGAGGGATAGAGGATGCGTTCTGTCCCTCTGGGAATGACAGAGATGGGTTCTGTCCCTCTGTGTTGCGTTCTGAGAGAGTTCTGAGACTGTGTGATGGGTTCTGTCCCCAGAGCGTTCTGCCCCTCTGTGTGAAAAGTAAAGAGGAGAAATAAGACATGTCGACAATCTCTGCTGTCTCTGTGTGCATTCTGTCCCTCTGTGTGCGTGCGTTTCATTTTTTTTCATTTATTGCGTTCTGTCCCTCTGTGTGCGTGCGTTCTGTCCCTCTGTGTGCGTGCGTTCTGTCCCTTCTGTCCCTCTGTGTGCGTGCGTTCTGTCCCTCTGTGTGCGTGCGTTCTGTCCCTCTGTGTGCGTGCGTTCTGTCCCTCTGTGTGCGTGCGTTCTGTCCCTCTGTGTGCGTGCGTTCTGTCCCTCTGTGTGCGTGCGTTCTGTCCCTCTGTGTGCGTGCGTTCTGTCCCTCTGTGTGCGTGCGTTCTGTCCCTCTTGTGCGTGCGTTCTGTCCCTCTGTGTGCGTGTTCGTGCGTTCTATCCCTCTGTGTGTGTGCGTTCTGTCCCTCTGTGTGTTCTGTCCCTCTCTGTGTTCTGTCCCTCTGTGTGCGTTCTGTCCCTCTGTGTTCTGTCCCTCTGTGTGTGTTCTATCCCTCTGTGTCTTTCTGTCCCTCTGTGTGCGTGCGTTCTATCCCTCTGTGTGCGTGCGTTCTATCCCTCTGTGTGCGTGCGTTCTGTCCCTCTGTGTGTGTGCGTTCTTTCCCTCTGTGTGCGTTCTGTCCCTCTGTGTGCGTTCTGCCCCTCTGTGTGTGTGCATTCTTTCCCTCTGTGTGCGTTCTGTCCCTCTGTGTGCGTTCTGTCCCTCTGTGTGCGTTCTGTCCCTCTGTGTGCGTTCTGTTGAATGTGAAAGGTGCCAGACTGTGTTGTCTTCGCTGTCAGCAGAGTTTCCCAAAATACTACATCTGACCTGAGAGCAGCCAGCACTGCCAGTCTTTATCATGTTGATGAGCATACGCTGCTGTGTGTTCTAAACTCTTGCATTGGTCTGGAGTGTTCTATATTTCCTGTGTATAGTATATCTGACCCTACTGTGACCCTTGGTTCCCAATGTGTGTTATAACCTCAGTGTTCTAGGTTCCCAGTGTGTGTTATAACCCCAGTGATCTAGATTCTCAGTGTGTGTTCTAACCACAGTGTTCTAGGTTCTCAGTCTATGTTCTAACCACAGTTTTCTAGGTTCTCAGTCTATGTTCTAACCCCAGTGTTCTAGGTTCTCAGTCTATGTTCTAACCCCAGTGTTCTAGGTTCTCAGTGTGTTATAACCCCAGTGTTCTAGGTTCTCAGTGTGTGTATTTACCCCAGTGTTCTAGGTTCTCAGTCTATGTTCTAACCACAGTGTTCTAGGTTCTCAGTGTGTTCTAATCCCAGTGTTCTAGGTTCTCAGTCTATGTTCTAACCCCAGTGTTCTGTTCTCAGTGTGTTATAACAGTGTTCTAGGTTCCCAGTGTATCTAGGATTCTCAGTCGAACCACAGTGTTCTAAGTCTATGTTCTAACCCCAGTGTTCTAGGTTCTCAGTCTATGTTCTCAGTGTTCTAGGTTCTCAGTGTGTTATAACCCCAGTGTTCTAGGTTCTAGTATTTCAGTGTTCTAGGTTCTCAGTCTATGTTCTAACCACAGTGTTCTAGGTTCTCAGTGTGTTCTAACCCCAGTGTTCTAGGTTCTCAGTCTATGTTCTAACCCCAGTGTTCTAGGTTCTCAGTGTGTTCTAACCCCAGTGTTCTAGGTTCTCAGTGTGTGTTCTAAGCCCAACCCCAGTGTTCTGGGTTCCCCGTGTATGTTCTAACCCCAGGGCTCTAGGTTGTACGTGTTTGTGTTCTAAGTCTAACCCTA
>NC_088240.1:13948014-13990514 GCF_036934945.1 Oncorhynchus masou masou | reverse complement strand
AGAGAGAGGGATAAAGAGGGAAGTAGAGAGGGGGAGAGAGAGAGGGATAGAGAGAGGGACAGAGAGAGTGATAGAGGGGGGGATAGAGAGAGGGGTAGAGAGGGGGATAGAGCGAGAGGGATAGAGAGAGAGGGATCATGAGAGGGATAGAGAGGGGGGTTGAGAGAGAGGGATAGAGAGAGGGAGAGTGAGGGGTAGAGAGAGAGGGATAGAGAGGGGGGTAGAGAGAGAGGGATAGAGGGGGTAGATAGAGAGGGATAGAGAGGGGGTAGAGAGAGAGGGATATAGAGAGAGGGATCATGAGAGGGATAGAGAGGGGGGTCGAGAGAGAGGGATAGAGAGGGGGGTAGAGAGAGAGGGATAGAGAGGGGGTAGATAGAGAGGGATAGAGAGAGAGGGATAGAGAGGGGTAGAGAGGGGGGTATAGAGAGCGAGAGGGATAGAGAGAGAGGGATAGAGAGAGAGGGATAGAGAGAGAGAGGAATAGAGAGGGGGATAGAGAGAGAGGGATAGAGAGAGAGGGATAGAGAGGGGGTAGAGAGAGAGGAATAGAGAGGGGGATAGAGAGAGAGGGATAGAGAGAGAGGGATAGAGAGGGGGTAGAGAGGGGGGATAGAGAGAGAGGGATAGAGAGAGAGAGATGGGTATAAGAACATTTGACACCTCAGGATAGCAGGTTGTGACATTTATCTCTGTGTTACCAAGATGCCACTGCGTGCATAATGTAGGATGGATGGAGTGTTGATGGAGACAAAGAAGGACTCTCCAATAGTACTACTGTTTTCTCAAAAGTGTGTTTACAAGTTGATCAAACTTCAAAGCAGAATCACTTTCCCATTGTTTCCTCAAATGCAGTATATGATATACCATTTTGCAGTTCTGAGTTTCTACTTTTATCCAATGTAAAAAACAGAAATTCAAATGTTGCTACATAAGACAGAATCCAGGTTGTGAGTCACAAATGTGGAATAAATCAAGGGGACTTAATCATTTTTGATGCCGCAGTAAATCGTTTCAAATTCCTTATATTAAGCAAACCAGACAGCACGATGTTCTTGTTTTTTAAATGTATGGGTAGCCAGAGGCACATTCCAGCACTCAGACATTTTTCAAACAAAGTATTTGTGTTTAGTGAGTCCGTCAGATCAGAGGCAATAGGGATGACCAGGCATGTTCTCTTGAGAAGTATGTGAATTAGACCATATTTTCCTGTCCTGCTAAGCATTCAAAATGTAACAAGTACTTTTGGGTGTCAGGGAACATGTATGGAGTAAAAAGTACATTATTATCTTTGGAAATGTAGCGAAGTAAAAGTTGTGAAAAATATATATAGTAAAGTACAGATACCCCCAAAAATTTTTTACTTAAGTAGTTTACACCACTGAACCTTAACCCTAACCTTGACCATTCTGAGTTAATGCCAAACCTTAAAATGTCAGAGTTAACCCTAATCTTAAAAATGTAGAGTTAATGTCTAAACTTAACCTTAAACACTTCTAAATTTGACGCTTGAGAAACATGGATGAATGTCTAATTCTGACGACGTGAGACTGTAAGAGCTTGTTGAATGCAGCAGTCGACAGACAGACAGACAGACAGACAGACAGACAGACAGACAGACAGACAGACACACACACACACACACACACACACACACACACACACACACACACACAATTTAAGAGTAGGTACTGTATTCATTCAAGGGTAGAATAAGGCTGAGACCTTGGATGCCCTGCTACAGAGACTATTATAAAAGCAGACCCCCAGACACTATAATTAGGAGCTGAATTAGCCTGTATCCCTGCAGCCTGTATCCCTGCAGCCTGTATCCCTGCAGCCTGTGTCCCTGAAGCCTTTATCCCTGCAGCCTGTATCCCTGCAGCCTGTATCCCTGCAGCCTGTATCCCTGCAGCCTGTATCCCTGCAGCCTGTATCCCTGCAGCCTGTGTCCCTGCAGCCTGTATCCCTGCAGCCTTTATCCCTGCAGCCTGTATCCCTGCAGCCTGTATCCCTGCAGCCTGTATCCCTGCAGCCTGTATCCCTGACTTAAGATCACAGCAAGATCAAGGTTACTGCTTCAGCCAGTTGTGGAGTCAGGGATTCCCATTCCTGACTTAATGCGTAAACTAATGCAGTTTTTATTAGCTAATGAACTCTGCGTAAACACACATTTGATTGAAGAGAGTCAGAAAACGCCTAAAGCACTAATGACAGATCTAAGCCTCTACAGGAACTTAATGGAGTTAACTAATCAACCACTCTGGGATAACGGAAGTAAATGGAGTTAACTAATCAACCACTCTGGGATATAGGAACTTAATGGAGTTAACTAATCAACCACTCTGGGATACAGGGAGTTAATGGAGTTAACTAATAAACCACTCTGGGATACAGGAAGTTAATGGAGTTAACTAATCAACCACTCTGGGATAACGGAAGTAAATGGAGTTAACTAATCAACCACTCTGGGATACAGGAAGTTAATGGAGTTAACTAATCAACCACTCTGGGAAACAGGAAGTTAATGGAGTTAACTAATCAACCACTCTGGGATACGGGAAGTAAATGGAGTTAACTAATCAACCACTCTGGGATACAGGAAGTTAATGGAGTTAACTAATAAACCACTCTGGGAAACAGGAAGTTAATGGAGTTAACTAATCAACCACTCTGGGATACGGGAAGTAAATGGAGTTAACTAATCAACCACTCTGGGATACAGGAAGTTAATGGAGTTAACTAATAAACCACTCTGGGATACATGAAGTTAATGGAGTTAACTAATAAACCACTCTGGGATACAGGAGTAAATGGAGTTAACTAATCAACCACTCTGGGATGCAGGAAGTTAATGGAGTTAACTAATCAACCAGTCTGGGATACAGGAAGTTAATGGAGTTAACTAATCAACCACTCTGGGATACAGGAAGTTAATGGAGTTAACTCTGGGATACAGGAACTTAATGGAATGAATGAATGAATGAATGAATGAATGAGTGAACTGTTCCTCTCTGCTGAGCGGCCCAACTAGGGAGAGCTCTAAATGACCTCTGACCCTACAGTACAGCAGTCTATAAAAGCGACTGGTTATTCACTAGCAATATAGCCTACAAAACAACAACAACCGCTGGTGACAAGCAAGGCAGAGGAATACATTAATGTAATGCAATTTAATAGGAGTTGTATTGAAAAGGAGGGTTGGTAAATACAAGGAACTAGTCTGACTCCCAGATGAGGGATGTAACCGTTTGACCGCAACGTAACTGATTTATAATTAGGTCTGGGATGTGTCCTCTCAACACAGGCAAGCCTTCATTACTGTTCATTACACGGCCTGTGTGTGTGAGTGTGTGTGTGCCTGCATGTGTAGTGGGAGTGTGGGTCTATGTGTGTGTGTGTGTGCCTGTGTAAGTGTGTGTGTGTGTCATTTAGCCTGGAAGAACTATCCAGATCAGGCTGCCGTTCCAGCGGTGATTGACTGCCTCCCATTTTCAGCCTGTCAGGCCATAAAAGTTCCAATTGTGGGATTAATAAAGCTGAAATGAACGAGGGACGTGGCCACGAGAAGATGTTTGGGGATGGGGGTGCTTTCGTTTGTTTATTATTCTGATTGTTCAGCGGGCGCTGCACCACCTGTACTTCCCGCGGCCACGGCCGTTTCATGTCCCAGTGGAATCTGGACCGTCATATTCACCTCTGTCTCTATATATCCTCCCCTGTCTAGGAAATGCTCTCTCTCCCTCTTTCCCTCCCTCCCACAAATTATTTTATTTTCACTGAAACTAAAGATGACGAGGATTCCGTGTTAATCACAGAGAACCTATAGACACCTACTTGCCTGTGTGAGTAGCTGTCCATGCTACTGTGGTGCTGAAACCAAGGATGTAATCCTATAATGTACTGTATTGTATACTACCTATGGGGTTAAATATCACTTACGATTTAGGTATTGATTCAAATCGATATGAATCATGTTCAGCTACGTATTGTTCCTTATTTGATAAGGTTCGGAAGGATCTCATAAATGGTGTAGTAATTTTGTACAAAAGAAAAAGACATTGGAAATCCTGTGCTATTAATGGACGGACCATTATGGCACTAAAACCACGCATCATCTCAGCACAAATAAAGAAACACCCTACGTAACCAATGTAGAGATAATATTCCTCACAGCTCACACACTTTATTCAGCTGCCAGCAAGCTGTCATCTAGCAGGAAACAGAGATTGTGAGAGAGAAAGAGAGAGCAAGAGAGAGACCGAAAGATAGAGAGAGAGGAAGTAAGAGAGAGAGAGACGGCCTGACCACCAGCTGTGACTGGACAGGAAACACCAGGTATTGAGAGAGAGAGAGACTCACTCACACACACACACACACACACACACACACACACACACACACACACACACACACACACACACACACACACACACACACACACACACACACACACACACACACACACACACACACACACACACACACACTCGCCAGAAACACACACGCGGTTACTCACTGCGATGCGGAGCAGGGTCCCCTTGACAGCAGCCCATCGGTCCTGCCTTCGGTCAATGACCAGAATGAAACCCACTCCTGCTGCAGACAGACTGGAAAAGAGAGAAAGGAGGACCACGGTCAACACAACAACTAACACCTGACCCCACCACACATGACCATAACAAGAACACAGCTGGAGACTGGAGAGAGAGGAATAGGATTACGTAGAACCACAGTGACTGGACATGACCAGAGAATGAACATTGAACCACAATGGTGAGAGAGGATAGAGATGACAGTGTCTACTGCACTAGTAGTATCTCTCTGTCAGGCCAGAGTAGAAACACATACCCACTCAGTCAGCTTAGGTACAGGCAAGGTAAAGATGCTTCAAAAACACTGTCCTTAGTCCACGGTGAGAGAGGCATACAGTCCTTCAAGTCCTTCTTGCTGCGGGCGATTCCCTGATCCACCTCTACGCAGACGACACCATTCTGTATACTTCTGGCGCTTCTTTGGACACTGTGTTAACTAACCTCCAAACGAGCTTCAATGCCATACAGCACTCCTTCTGTGGCCTCCAACTGCTCTTAAACACTAGTAAAACCAAATGCATGCTTTTCAACAGTTCGCTGCCTGCACCCGCACGCCTGACTAGCATCACCACCCTGGACGGTTCCAACCTAGAATATGTGGACAACTATAAATACCTAGGTGTCTGGTTAGACTGTAAACTCTCCTTCCAGACTCATATTAAACATCTCCAATCCAAAATCAAATCTAGAATCGGCTTTCTATTTCGCAACAAAGCCAAACTTACCCTAGTAACACTGACTATCCTACCGATTCTCAACTTCGGAGATGTCATCTACAAAATAGCTTCCAATACTCTACTCAGCAAACTGGATGCAGTCTATCACAGTGCCATCCGTTTTGCTACCAAATCACCTTGTACCACCCACCACTGCGACCTGTATGCTCTAGTCGGCTGGCCCTCGCTACATATTCGTCACCAGACCCACTGGCTCCAGGTCATCTATAAGTCTATGCTAGGTAGAGCTCTGCCTTATCTCAGTTAACTGGTCACGATAACAACACCCACTCATAGCACACGTTCCAGCAGGTATATCTCACTGAACAGCCCCAAAGCCAACACCTCATTAGGCCATCTTTCCTTCCAGTTCTCTGCTGCCAGTGACTGGAACGAATTGCAAAAATAGCTGAAGTTGGAGAGTTTTATTTCCCTCACCATCTTTAAACATCAGATATCTGAGCAGCTAACCGATAGCTGCAGCTGTAAATAGTCCATCTGTAAATAACCCACCCACCCAGTCTACCTACCTCATCCCCATACTGTTTTTATTTACTTTTCTGCTCTTTTGCACACCAGTATCACTACTTGCACATCATCATCTGCTCATTTATCACTCCAGTGTTAATCTGCTAAATTGTAATTATTCACTCCTATGGCCTATTTATTGCCTTCCTCCTCAAGCCTTTTGCACACAATGTATATCGACTTTCTTTTTTTCTACTGTGTCATTGACTTGTTTATTGTTTATTCCGTGTGTAACTGTGTTGTTTCTGTCACACTGCTTTGCTTTATCTTTGCCAGGTCGCCGATGTAAATGAGAACTTGTTCTCAACCAGCCTACCTGGTTAAATAAAGGCAAAAAAAAAAGTTACTGGTCCCCCAGAGAATGCAGGTCCAATCCACACACAGAGAATGCAGGTCCAATCCACACACAGAGAACAGGTCCAATCCACACACAGAGAACAGGTCCAATCCACACACAGAGAACAGGTCCAATGACGTGGAAACTGGCCACTAGGGGCAACAGTAAGTACTGTTACCTTAAAGTAGGTTTCGGTGTTGACAGCGTGTTGTGGAAGGGGATGGATGCATGGGTGTAAGCATTTGCCTCTGATTCCAAAGGTTGCAAGTTCAAATATTTTTGTTTTAAGTCTATCCCAAACCTTAACCTCTTTTGGGTAGGGGGCAGTATTTTCACGTCCGGATGAAAAGCGTGCCCAAAGTAAACTGCCTGCTACTCAGGCCCAGAAACTAGGATATGCATATAATTTGGATATATTTGGACAACCCCCCCCAAAATGTTCAGCCTACCACTATTTTCAATTGCTGTCACTTTTATTATGAGGCCAAGTCCTCCCAGATTGCAGTTCCTAGGGCTTCCACTAGATGTCAACAGTCTTTAGAAAGAGTTTCAGGCTGGTTTTTGGAAAAATTACCCCAAAATTGTAGTTTTTCTAGGTGGCTCCCATTTTGGCTGTAGTGTTTCCAAGCGTGTGAATGAGAGAGCGTTCTTTGGTATTTTTCTCCGGTAAAGACAATAACGATTCTCCGTCTTAAATTTGTATCTTTTATTTACATGTTAGGGTACCTGAGGTTTGATTATAAACGTTGTTTGACTTGTTTGGAAAAGTTTATTAGTTACTTTTGTGATTCATTTTGTATGCATTTTGATGGAGGGAAGCTGGGTGGATTATTGACTGAAGCATGCCAGCTAAACTTAGTTTGTATGGATATAAAGAAGGACATTATCGAACAAAAGGACCATTTGTGATGTAACTGGGACCTTTTGGAGTGCCAACAGAAGAAGATCATCAAAGGTAAGGCATTTCTTACATCGCCTTTTTGAAATCTGACACAGCGGCTGGATTAACAAGAAGTTAAGCTTTATTTTGATGTATTACACTTGTGATGTTATGAAAGTTAAATATTGATAATTCTGTGGTTTGAATTTCACGCTCTGCAATTTCACCGGATGTTGGCCAGGTGGGACGCTACCTTCCCACCTGCCCATACGAAGTTAACCCTTACCGTAACCATTTGGAGTTTGAAATGTTACTTTTGGAACAATGTCAAAATGTTACGTTTGAGAAACAAAGATGAACGTCTCATTCTCACTTGAGACTGTGAGAGCAGGTAGCTCAGGAGAGGGGTTCAGGTGGAGGAATCAAAGTCAATCCCATGTGCCAGTCAGCAGAATCAACTGTGCACGCTCACACACTCACTGTCTCACTGACTCCTTTTAGAGGTGACACGTGAGCGCACACCTCAGCAGCAAACCCTGCCAGCACAGCAAACTGATGAACAGAATGTCTCCACTCCTCCTCAACGGTTCCTCTCCTCCTCACACAACAACAACTTTGCTAACCCAAATCCTCCCACAGAGAAAAAGGATAAATAATTCCATATTGAAAGTGAAAACAGGCAGAAGAAGGACAGAAGGGAAGAGGTGTGTCTCTGTGTGTGTTACTGTGTTGGAGGGAGAGCACTCAGCCTCCGCCTGGCTGAGGGGTGGCCAGCCAGAAAGCCTGGGGATGGGCTGATGGAGAGGAGCGCAGGTGCAGTCGCTATCTCGGTGTCTGTCTCTCTCTCTCTATCTCTCGCTCTCTCGCTGCGTCTCTCTGTGTGTCTCTCTCTCTCTCTCTCTCTCTCTCTGTCTCTCTTTCTGTGTCTCTCTCTCTGTCTCTGTCTCTCTCTCTCTCTCTCTCTGTCTCTCTCTCTGTCTCTCTCTCTGTCTCTCTTTCTGTGTCTCTCTCTCTGTCTCTGCGTCTCTCTCTCTCTCTCTGTCTCTCTCTGTCTCTCTTTCTGTGTCTCTCTCTCTGTCTCTGCGTCTCTCTCTCTCTCTCTGTCTCTCTCTGTCTCTCTTTCTGTGTCTCTCTCTCTGTCTCTGCGTCTCTCTCTCTCTCTCTCTCTCTCTTTCTCTCTCTCTTTCTCTCTCTCTCTGTCTGCGTGTGTCTCTGTATCACTGTCTTTCTCTCTGCCTCTCTCTCTCTGTCTCTCTGTCTCTCTCTGCCCCTCTCTCTCTGTCTCTCTCTCCCCTCTCTGTCTCTCTCTCTCTCTCTGTCTCTCTCTCTCTCTCTCTCTCTCTCTCTCTCTCTGTTTCTCTCTCTCTCTGTGTTTCTCTCTCTCTCTGTGTTTCTCTCTCTCTCTGTGTTTCTCTGTCGCTCTCTCCTGGGTCTGTACTTTGTCAATGGTAGGTTACGGGGGGGCTCTTTGGGGAGATTCACCTACTGCTCACCTCTTGGCCACAGTACAGTAGACAGCACAGAACTATACCAGAAAGCAACCTGTAACCAAAATATCCAGACACTCTCAGATAACTTTCTGGATACCACATTCACTCACAGTGAAAAAGGCATCAATCTAGCAGTAAAAACACCAACTATATATTCAGGCAAATGGCAAAAGAATCACAAAAAAATGAAAAAAGATCACAGATGACAACTGGTTTGATGCAGATTGTAAAATTATAAGGAAAAAACTTGGAACACTATCCAACCAAAAGCACAGAGACCCAAATACTGGTGAATTACGCCTTCATTACTGTGAGACTTAAAAACTCTATAAACGTACACTCAGAACCAAAACAGCACAGTACAACAGCAAGCAGCTGACACGAGCTGAGTCCATAAACACACACAACTTCTGGCAAAACAATAAATAGAAACAAGAGGAATTAGTGATACAAAATGGTGACATATGGACAACCCATTTTAAAACACTATACAACACTGTTCAAATGACAAAAACGCAGAACAAAGCAAGATTCATGAGAAATTGAATGGATTAGAAAAAGCTATAAAGGACAATCAAAATCCATTGGACTCCCCAATTACTGACCAGGAGCTCAATAAGAAACTTCAGGCCCTCAAATTTAAAAAAGCATGTGGACCTGATTGCATCCTACATGAGATGCTAAAACTCACTAGTGCAACATTTCAATTGGCTATTTTAGAATGGTTTAATTTGATCCTGAGTGTAGGTTATTTCCCTGACATCTGGAATCAAGGACTCATAACCACAATCTTTAACGGAGACAAATTTGACCCTAACGATTACAGAGGCATATGTGTGAACAGTAACCGGGGGAAGGTTTTCTGTAGTATTATAAATGTAAGAGTTCTAGACTTCCTTAATAAGCACAATGTATTGAGTAAAATGCAAACTGGATTTATACCGAAACATCGCACGACTGATCGCACGACTGATATCATATTTACACCCTACACACCCTGATAGATAAACATATCCACCAAAATAATACCAAAATGTACGCTTGCTTTATCGACTTCCAAAAAGCATTTGATTCTATTTGGCATACAGGACTGTTCTACAGAGTTATTGAAAGTGGTGTAGGGGGTAAAACATATGACATAGTTAAATCAATGTATACTGGCAATACGTGCAGCATTAAAATTTGCAAGAAAATAACAGAATTCTTTAACCAGGGGTGGGGCCTCCGTCATGGTTACAATCTGAGCCCTGCACTCTTCAATATTTCCATCCACGAATTGGCCACTGTTCTAGAAAAATCCTCAGCCCCTGGAGTTAGTCTCCACAATTCAGAGGTTAAATATCTACTCTTTGCAGATGACCTATGCCTGCTGTCACCCACAGCACATGGCCTACAGCAGAGTCTGGACCTGCTAGAGCAGTCCTGCCAGACCTGGGCCCTGGCAGTAAACCCCAAAAATACTAAAATAATGATTTTCCAGAGAAGATCCAGATCTCAGGGAATTAGACCAAAGTTCTCAGTTGGTACACAATATATAGAATACTGCACACACTACAATTACGTAGGTTTAAAAAATATGGACACCTTAATGAGGCAGTGTATGAACTGAGAGTGAAAGCATGCAGAGAGCATTCTTCGCCATTAATAAACAATTTCAAATTAAAATACCTATTAAAATGTGGCTAAAACTAATTGAATATGTAATTGAACCAATTGCACTTTTTGGCAGCGAGGTGTGGGGTCCACTTGCAAAACAAGATTTCATCAAATGGGACAAACACCCCATTGAAACCCTGCATGCAGAGTTCTGTAAAATTGTCCTGAGGAAAGCTACAAACAATGCATGCAGGGCAGAATTAGGCCAATATCCACTAATAATAAAAACGTTAAAAAAGAGCAGTTAAGTTTTGGAGACATCTGAAATACAGTGACCCCAGTGATCTCATATCATTACCAAGCCCTGCAATGCCAGGAGCTGAGCAAAGAAAAGAGTCACCTCATCCAGCTGGTCCTGGGGCTGAGTTCACAAACCTGTTCTACTAACACACTGAAGCCTCAGGACCAGAACACCCAATCAATCAGAATAAACCAAATTACAACACAGTCAAAACAAAACTACATTGCTTATTGGGAAACACAAGCACAAACACAAAGCGAAATGCAGTGTTATCTGGCCCCACATCGACAGTACACTGTGGCTAAATATTTGACCATGGTGTACTGATCAAAACCTTAGAAAAACCTTGACAAAGTACAGTCTCAGTGAGCACAGCCTTGCCATTGAGAAGGGTAGACAGGAAAACCTGTCTCCCTGTAGAGGAAAGGCTGTGCAACCACTGAATAACAGCAGAACCTGAGACAGAGCTGCATTTCCTGACAAAATGTGAAAAATATAAAACAATTAGAGAGTGTCAATTCCCCAAATTTTATTTGTCACATACACATGGTTAGCAGATGTAAATGCGAGTGTAGCGAAATGCTTATGCTTCTAGTTCCGACCAATGCAGTAATAACAAACGAGTAATCTAACCTAACAATTTCACAACTACTACCTTATACACATTGTAAAGGGATGAAGAATATGTACATAAAGATATACGAATGAGTGATGGTACAGAACGGCATAGTCAAGATGCAGTAGATGGTATTGAGTACAGTATATACATATGAGATGAGTAATGTAGGGTATGTAAGCATTATATTAAGTGGCATTGTTTAAAGTGGCTAGTGATACATTTTTTTTACATGTATGTCAGCAGCCACTAAATGTTAGTGGTGGCTGTTTAACAGTCTGATGGCCTTGAGAGAGAAGCTGTTTTTCAGTCTCTTGGCCCCTGCTTTGATGCACCTGTACTGACCTCGCCTTCTGGATGGTAGCGGGGTGAATAGGCAGTGGCTCGGATGGTTGTTGTCCTTGATGATCTTTATGGCCTTCCTGTGACATCGGGTGGTGTAGGTGTCCTGGAGGGCAGGTAGTTTGCCCCCGGTGATGCGTTGTGCAGACCTCACTACCCTCTGGAGAGCCTTATGGTTGTGGGCGGAGCAGTTGCCGTAGTGGGTTATCACCAGGCGGTGATACAGCCCGACAGGATGCTCTCGATTGTGCATCTGTAAATGATTGTAAGTGCTTTTGGTGACAAGCCGAATATCTTCAGCCTCCTGAGGTTGAAGAGGCACTGTTGCGCTTTCTTCACCACGCTGTCTGTGTGGGTGGACCAATTCAGGTTGTCTGTGATGTACGCCGAGGAACTTAAAACTTTCTACCCTCTCCACTACTGTCCCGTCGATGTGGATAGGGGGTTGCTCCCTCTGCTGTTTCCTGAAGTCCACGATCATCTCCTTTGTTTTGTTGACGTTGAGTGAGAGGTTATTTTCCTGACACCACACTCTGAGTGTCCTCACCTCCTCCCTGTAGGCTGTCTCATCATCGTTGGTAATCAAGCCCATTAGTGCTGTGTCGTCCGAAAACTTGTTGGAGACGTACATGTCCATGCAGTCGTGGGTGAACAAGGAGTACAGGAGTTGGCTGAGCACGCACCCTTGTGTGGGGCACCAGTGTTGAGGGACAGCGAAGTGGAGATGCTGTTTTCTACCTTCAACACCTGGGGGCGGCCCATCAGAATGTCCAGAAACCAGTTGCACAGGGCAGGGATGAGACCCAGGGCCTCCAGATTGAAGATGAGCTTGGAGGATACCATGGTGTTGAATGCTAGGCTGTAGTCAATGAACAGCATTCTTACATAGGTATTCCTTTTGTCCAGATGGGATAGGGCAGTGTGCAGTGTGATGGTGATTGTGTCGTCTGTGGACCTGTTGGGGCGGTGTACAAACCGAAGTGGGTGTGGCCGGTAAGGTGGAGGTGATATGGTCCTTGACTAGTCTCTCATAGCATTTCATGATGACAGAAGTGGCTGCTACGGGGCTGTAGTCATTTAGTTCAGTTATCTTTGCCTTCTTGGGTACAGGAACAGTGGTGGCCATCTTGAAGCATGTGGGGACAACAGACTGGGAATAGGGAGAGATTGAATATGTCCGTAAATACAGCAGCCAGCTGGTCTGTGCATACTCTGAGGGATGCCGTCTGGTCTGGGCCAGCAGCCTTGCGAGGGTTAACACGTTTAAATGTTTTACTCATGTCGGCAACGGAGAAGGAGGGGGGGGATGCGGGGCACAGTCCTTGTTAGCGGGCCTGTGGCTCTGTATTATCCTCAAAGATGGGCAATGAAGGTGTTTAGTTTGTCTGGAAGCAAGACTTTGGTGTCCGTGACATGGCTGGTTTTCTTTTTGTAGTCCGTGATTTCCTGCAGACCCTGAGCCTTTGAATTGCGACTCCACCTTGTCTCTGTACCGGCATTTAGCTGGTTTGATTGCCTTGTGGAAGGAATAACTACACTGTTTATAATCAGCCATGTTCTCCGACCTCTTTCCATGGTTAAATGCGGTGGTTCGCGCTTTCAGTTTATTGGGAATGCCACCATCCGTCCACGGGTACAACATCTCCAATGCACTTCTTTATAAACTCACTCACCGAGTCAGCGTATAGGTCAATGTTGTTCTCTGAGGCTCACCGGAAGATATTCCAGTCCGCGTGATCAAAATAATCTTGAAGCGTGGCTTCTGATTGGTCAGACCAGCGTTGAATGGTTCTCGTCCCTGGTACATCCTGTTTGAGTTTCTGCCTATAAGACGGTAGGAGCAAGATAGCG
This sequence comes from Oncorhynchus masou masou, assembly GCF_036934945.1. Lineage (NCBI taxonomy): Eukaryota > Metazoa > Chordata > Actinopteri > Salmoniformes > Salmonidae > Oncorhynchus > Oncorhynchus masou. Next base: position 13,977,262 of record NC_088240.1, on the reverse strand, counting down.
TCGTGGTCGGATTTTCCGAGGGAAGGGCAGGGAAGGGCTTTTATGCATCGCAGAAGTTAGAGTAGCAGTGATCTAGTGTATTACCCCCGCGCGTAGTGCAATCAATAGGCTGATAGAATTAGAGTAGCCTTGTTCTCAAATTTTCTTTGTTAAAAATCCCAGCTACAATAAATGCAGCCTCAGGATATATGGTTTCCAGTTTACTTAGAGTCCAGGAAAGTTCCTTCAGGGCCGTCTTGGTGTCTGCCTGAGGGGAAATGTACACAGCTGTGACTATAACTGATGAGTATTCTCCTTTTGTAGGTAAAATGGCCAGCATTTGATTGTAAGGAATTCTAGGTCGGGTGAGCAGAAGGATTTGAGTTCCTGTATGTTGTAATGATTAGACAATGAGTCGTTAATCATGAAACATACACCCCCGTCCTTCCTCTTCCCAGAGAGGTGTTTATCTCTGTCGGCGTGATGCATGGAGAAGCCCGGTCGCTGAACCGATTCCGACAATATATCCCGAGAGAGCCATGTTTCCGTGAAACAGAGAATGTTCCACTCTCGTCGACCTCAAATCAAATCATATTTTATTGGTCACATACACATGGGTAGCAGATGTTAATGCCAGTGTAACGAAATGCTTGTGCTTCTAGTCCCGACCATGTAGTAATATCTAACAAGTAATCTAATAATTTCACAACTACCTTTTACACACAAGTATAAAGGAATGCCGTCAACTTTGTTGTCAAGAAACTGGACACTGACGAGTAGTATACTACTCATCAATATCCATCCCCAACCCCAGCACAGACACATCCATTTACCTAACATTCTCACTGGCACAATGACAATAATAGTAAGGCAAAAACCAAGCCTTAAATGACAGTTTATAACCAGAGGTTTCCCCTAACACATTCCCACCCTTCTACCTCGAGCCTCATGTAACAGCCTGTGGTGTATATGAGACTCTAGTGCCACCTGCTGGCCAGTTCCACACATTATTTTTTCTTTTTTTGTACCTTGATTTACCTAGGCAAGTCAGTTACGAACAGCTTCTTATTTACAATGACAGCCTATCCCGGATGACGCTGGGCTAATTGTGCGCCGCCCTATGGGACTCCCAATCACGGCCAGATGTGATATAGCCTGGATTTGACCCAGGGACTGTAGTGCACTGAGATGTAGTGTCTTAAACCTCTACGCCACTTGGGAGCCCTGGATCACACTGAAAATATGGTTTATGCTATCAGGGATCCTTGGGACATCCCTACCCCCATTGAAGTAGATATTCAAAATGGTTACGGTAAAGGTTAGATTTAGGGTTAGGCAAGGGTTATGTTTAGGGGAGGGGTTAAGGTTAGGTTTAGGGTATGATTGTCCCAAGGATCCCGGATAGCACTGACACTGAAAATATAGTCCATACCATTGGCTGAGTTGATAACCCGTGAACCTACAGTAGGAACAATGCGGCTGGTGAACAAGGAAGTTTACAACAAGTTTTAACATGTTAGAAAGCCTTCTGTATCTCCTCCGTTCCTTCCCTCTGATCTGACTGGTTACCATGGGAATAATAAATGCAGGTAGCTCGGAGACAGAAAGTGTCTGCGAAGAAGCAAGAGGGGTAGGACATCAAGGTGTGTGTGTGTCCACATGTGTGTGTGTGTGTACACTACGTTGAATCTCACCTGGGGACGTTGGTCAAGTAAGTGAGAACGTTGTGGAACTCCCTCTCCTGAATCTCTCCAAAAGCAGAAAACTCTGGGAACACGATGATAGGGCTGCCGTTCTGCCCTCGGCCCCCTGGGAAAGAAACACAGAAGACTTCAGAACAAAGAGTTCACTAGAACAGAGAGTTCACTAGAACAGAGAGTTCACTAGAACAGAGAGTACACTAGAACAGAGAGTTCACTAGAACAGAGAGTTCACTAGAACAGAGAGTTCACTAGAACAGTGAGTACACTAACTTACCCTCGTAAAACTGACTATCCTACCGATCCTCGACTTTGGCGATGTCATCTACAAAACAGCTTCCAATACTTTACTCAGCAAACTGGATGGAGTTTATCACAGTGCCATCCGTTTTGTTACCAAATCACCTTGCACCACCCACCACTGCGACCTGTATGCTCTCGTCGGCTGGCCCTCGCTACATATTCGTCACCAGACCCACTGGCTCCTTACCTACCTCATCCCCATACTGTTTATATTTATTTACTTTTCTGCTCTTTCGCACACCAGTATCTCTACCTGTTTTTATTTTTTTATTTCACCTTTATTTAACCAGGTAGGCTAGTTGAGAACAAGTTCTCATTTACAACTGCGACCTGGCCAAGATAAAGCATAGCAGTGTGAACAGACAACACAGAGTTACACATGGAGTAAATAATAAACAAGTCAATAACACAGTAGAAAGAAAAAAAGAGTCTATATACAATGTGTGCAAAAGGCATGAGGAGGTAGGCGAATAATTACAATTTTGCAGATTAACATAGGAGTGATAAATGATCAGATGGTCATGTGTAGATAGAGATACTGGTGTGCAAAATAGCAGAAAAGTAAATAAATATAAACAGTATGGGGATGAGGTAGGTAAATTGGGTGGGCTATTTACCGATAGACTATGGACAGCTGCAGCCAAATGGTTAGCTGCTCAGATAGCAGATGTTTGAAGTTGGTGAGGGAGATAAAAGTCTCCAACTTCAGCGATTTTTGCAATTCGTTCCTGTACATGACCATCTGATCATTTATCACTCCAGTGTTAATCTGCAAAATTGTAATTATTCGCCTACCTCCTCATGCCTTTTGCACGCAATGTATATAGACTCTTTTTTTTCTCTACTGTGTTATTGACTTGTTAATTGTTTACTCCATGTGTAACTCTGTGTTCACGCTGCTATGCTTTATCTTGGCCAGGTCGCAGTTGTAAATGAGAACTTGTTCTCAACTAGCGTACCTGGTTAAATAAAGGTGAAAAAAAAAAATATATATATTTTTAGCTAGTTAGCTTGCACTTGCTAGCTAATTTGTCCTATTTAGCCAGCTTGCTGTTGCTAGCTAATTTGTCCTGGGATATAAACATTCAGTTGTTATTTTACCTGAAATGCACAAGGTCCTCTACTCCGACAATTAATCCACACATAAAATGGTCAACTGAATCGTCTCTAGTGATCTCTCCTCCTTCCAGGCTTCATCTTTGAACTTATATGGTGATTGGCATCTACACTTTCATAGTATTACCATGACAACCGGCAACAGTTTGTATTTCAATCAGTGTGGGTGCAATAATTGATTAACAGGGATTTCTACATTTATTTTGCAACGCTCGCACGTGCGACGTGTCCGGTCTGTTCAGCATGTCAGTCACACTTCTTCTGGTGATTTGCTGACACAATTTAGATAAGGATTACCACATGAGGGCGCCAGTAGGACTGACAAACCAGTCTCAGTTGAGAAACAAAATAGAGAAGGGGGTAGAGTGAGAGAGAGAAAGAGAGAGAGAAAGAGAGAGAGAAAGAGGGAGAGAAAGAGAGAGAGAGAGAAACAGAATAGAGAGAGAGAGAGAGAGAGAGAGAGAGAGAGAGAGAGTTTAGAAACACACACTCAGGCATACAGTACACCTATAGGGCAATTAGTCACACACACACACACACACACACACACACACACACACACACACACACACACACACGGTTCTTGGCGGGAGCAGCTGCTCTATTAGCCCATGTGATCAGAATATCAATCTGTCTGCTTTCCCCTCTCCTATTATCACCCTAGCAACAGCAACTGCTCGCTCATCGTTTCACTCTGCCTGTTTTGATTCTGCTGCATCTAAGTAGAGGCAAGGTTCTCTGCAAAATGGCCGCCGACAGGCAGAACATCCAATAAAGACTGCCACAGTCCTCAAGGTGACCTTATGCAGTACATAGAGGGGGACAGAGACGGGGCAAACTGTGTGTGTGTGTGTGTGTGTGTGTGTGTGTGTGTGTGTGTGTGTGTGTGTGTGTGTGTGTGTGTGTGTGTGTGTGTGTGTGTGTCAGAGGGGAGGGGATCTTCTGTGCAATGAGGTGAATGCAGTGGGGAAGGGATTTCGAGGCACTTGAAGTCTGCTCACAAGCCCTTCTGTGTGGCTTTACACCAGTTGACATGCTGTACAGAGACACGTTGAATTGACAAAACAACTGGAAAAACAGAAACTTCATATTGGTTCACACACAACAGAAACTGATATACACATATGTAAATACACACACTAAACAAACACACAGTCATGTCAAGAGAAGGAGTCCTAACCTGTATACGAATACTCCTACTAACAGCACTAACTGTACTATTTGTGACTTAAATTGAGTATGTAGTATGCTTATTGGTCATAGTATGGATATAGTTAGTATGCCAAAAGTTCCCCGGATGTTGTATAAAATTTGCCAAAATGTATACATGCAGTGGATGCCATTTCCATGCTTTTAGGGCCCATAATTGAATTCTTCCAAAAATGGGCGTGGCTTCACAACGTTTTGAGATTTGAAGAAAATGGCGGGAAATATGCAGCAGAAGTCTGGCAAGAGTGGATCCAAATTCATTGCTTTAATTAATAATGACAAAAATTAAGAAAATGTTGAGCAATGTAATAAAGTAATGAGTTTTCAAATAAGTTACGTTACATGTTATGTTTGCTGACAATTTGTTAGCTACAATATCCTTACGAACTGCATAGCATCACAGTATGTACCGGTATGTTAGCCAGTTACCGTCCTAACGTCAGTTGGCTACTAATACATTGAACTTGCCAGGCAGTATATTAACTAAATGCTATCTAACTAACTACCCAACCTTGATTGAATTGATTATTCATGTCATTCTTAGCTAAGTGGCATAGTCGTTGTGAGTTCTCAATGGACATTGTTAATTCTGGCTATCTAGTCCGATTTCAGAGCACTCTAGTCTGAGTGTGCCAGAGCGCAGAATAACTGATTGGTTTACGAACGTCCATTGAATATGGCCGGTGTCAGTAAACGTCAGCAAAAACAAGCGTAATTAAATTGTTGCCAGGAGCACAGTTACAGTCACCAATGCTCTGGATAACATGAAAACAGCCTAACCAACTCTGCTACGGAGAGTAAAATGGTCAGAGTGATGTGTTCTCTCATTTGTTTCTGGAAGTAGCTAGCAAGCTAGCCAGTTAGCTTGACTGCTTGATTGCCGTTGTGAGGTCAGAAAGCTCGGATCAACCCTACTCCTCGACCAGAGAGTATAGTGAACGCTACGAGAGTAAAAGGCTCTGAATTTACAAACGGACAATCTGACAACACTCTGAATTTACAAACGGATAATCTGACAACACTCTGGATTTACAAACGGATAATCTGACAACACTCTGAATTTACAAACGGATAATCTGACAACACTCTGAATTTACAAACGGATAATCTGACAACACTCTGAATTTACAAACGGATAATCTGACAACACTCTGAATTTACAAATGGACAATCTGACAATGCTCTGAATTTACAAATGGACAATCTGACAACACTCTGGATTTTTGCACTCTGGCAGTCCAGATTGGATTTACGAACACACCCGAAATCATAAAAATGTCTAGCCTGTCATTTGTTTTGCTAACAAGCTAGCAAGATGTTGCATAGCAATAGCATCAACTTCTGGTAAACAAGCGAAGTGCTAGTACGCTCAACTGCAATGATACAGTTTGTTTATAGTACACTAAAATGAACTAACGGTATATATTATGTAGTATATACTCATTAAGTATGTAGCATACAGTATGTTAGTATGGGTATTCTAACAGAGCTCCAGGGTACTGTAGCTGGATTGGACTGCATTTACGCTGGACTAACTGTGATGAGTAGAAACACGGGAGAGGACAAATCCTGAATGACTTGACAAATCCTGAGGGGTGAAGTAAGATCCAGGTCACCCGTGATACAAGCCAGTATTTGGGGCGGCAGGTCGCCTAGTGGTTAGAGTGTTGAGCCAGTAACCAAAAGGTTGCAAGTTCAAACCCCTGAGCTGACAATGTAAAATCTGTCGTTCTGCCCCTGAACAAGGCAGTTAACCCACTGTTCCTAGGCCGTCATTATAAATAAGAATTTGTTCTTAACTGACTTGCCTAGTTAAATAAAATAAATACATTTGACGTCCATCCATGTCTGAGATTGTTGGGAGATGATGTGGAAACCGGCCACTAGGGGCATTAGTGATTGCTGTTACGTTCAAGTTTGTTTCAGTTTTGCTAGTCTGTCGTGGATGGTTTCAAGTTCAATTCCAGCAATAGAAAGCTGATTTGATTTTTAAAAATTAAGCCTATCACTAACTTTAACCATTCAGAGTTAATGCCTAAACTTAACCTTAAACACTTTTAAATTTGACGTTTGGAAATTTGACGTTGGAAATTTGACATTTGGAAATTTGACGTTTGGAAATTTGACGTTTGGAAATTTGACGTTTGGAAATTTGACGTTTGGAACGTGGATGATCGTCTGATTCTGACGTGAGGCTGTTAGAGCTGGTCTGAAGCAGACAGTTCATCTGAACTATGTCAGGAAGAAGAACAGTATTCACCTGTCTTATGTGTAAAACTGCTGTATAGCAGACATCTGTATTATGACAGTCAGACAGACAGACACAGACACAGACAGGCAGACATCTGTATTATGACAGTCAGACAGACAGACAGACACAGACAGGCAGACATCTGTATTATGGCAGTCAGACAGACAGACACAGACAGGCAGACAGGCAGACATCTGTATTATGACAGTCAGACAGACAGACACAGACAGGCAGACAGGCAGACATCTGTATTATGACAGACAGACAGACAGACAGACACAGACAGACAGACACAGACAGGCAGATTATGACAGTCAGACAGACAGACACAGACAGGCAGACATCTGTATTATGACAGTCAGACAGACAGACACAGACAGGCAGACAGGCAGACATCTGTATTATGACAGTCAGACAGACAGACACAGACAGGCAGACATCTGTATTATGACAGTCAGACAGACAGACACAGACAGGCAGACAGGCAGACATCTGTATTATGACAGTCAGACAGACAGACACAGACAGGCAGACATCTGTATTATGACAGTCAGACAGACAGACACAGTCAGACAGGACACAGACAGGCAGACATCTGTATTATGACAGTCAGACAGACAGACACAGACAGGCAGACATCTGTATTATGACAGTCAGACAGACAGACACAGACAGGCAGACAGGCAGACATCTGTATTATGACAGTCAGACAGACAGACAGACACAGACAGGCAGACATCTGTATTATGACAGTCAGACAGACAGACACAGACAGGCAGACATCTGTATTATGACAGTCAGACACAGACAGACACAGACAGGCAGACATCTGTATTATGACACAGACAGACAGACACAGACAGACAGGCAGACATCTGTATTATGACAGACAGACAGACAGACAGACAGACATCTGTATTATGACACAGACAGACAGACAGACAGACATCTGTATTATGACAGTCAGACAGACAGACAGACAGACAGACAGACAGACAGGCAGACAGGCAGACATCTGTATTATGACAGACAGACAGACAGACAGACAGACAGACAGACAGACAGACAGACAGACAGGCAGACATCTGTATTATGACAGACAGACAGACAGACAGACATCTGTACATGACAGGCAGACAGCACAGACAGACAGACAGACATCTGTATTATTACAGACAGAGAGACAGACAGACAGACAGACAGACAGACAGACAGACAGACATCTGTATTATGACAGGCAGACAGACAGACAGGCAGACAGGCAGGAAATATTACCTAACAGGAAGGCGAACAGACACAGACTTCAGTCAGACAGACAGACACAGACAGGCAGACATCTGTATTTCCTAAGGTCAGGGGTGATGTCGATGGCACAGAGGGGGCTGTTCTCCTGCTGCATGATCTCATCTGGAGGAGCAGGAGGAGGAGCAGGAGGAGAACACAACACAGTCAGAATCACAGGACATGAGGGGTTAACACAGTCCTGTTCTTTGGGGAAGAGAATAGAATTGAATGGAAGAACCATCACAAAGATAGAAAAGAAGTATACATACTCTCTCACACAAAAACAGGAAATTAGTAAGGCACATTGTCTGGCAAGTTTAAAGAAGTGCATAATAGTGACTGAACAATAATCTGAAACCCAGACCAGAGAGCAAAATGCTACAAAACATCCTAGTAAGGAGCGGTCACCACACATACTTGGGTCCTGACCCACTCGGGTTGAACCCATTTAGTCGACTCGTTGATTGTTTGGTCGATAGGCTGTTGGTCGACTGAGATGTTTTTAGTCGAGCAGTAGCAAAACATTCTTTAATACATGTATGGCACATGAGACACAGTAATTTATGTAAAAGCATTCAATATATTATTATTGTTGCTACATGTCCTTGGTGGCGCAGCAGTCTTAAGTTCTGCAACGCAGTGCTGAGGCGTCACTACAGCAGGGGGTTCGATTCCACAACTGGCCTTATTGATCTCTGGCTCCCTCTTTAGTAATTTGTGTTTCTTAATTTTTAATTGCAGTGCTTAAAGCATCAGACAAGTTCAGTAGCCAACATATAGTTGATTTTATTCAAACAGGGTGTGTCTATATATGGAAAAATACACTTTTAAAATGTAGACTGATCAATTGTTAAAGAACAGAGGATTCCTGGTCAACCAATATTTTTTTGTAGTCAGGGATGGCCCAATGACCCTACATCATCCAGAGTGTACCCAGCTCTATCCCCCCACGAACTCCCATCATGGGGATTAGAATAATCAGATTATGGGCCCGATCCCCAGCAGCTGGAAGCAGGGTAACCCCTGAGATGAGGTGACAAAACACTGTGGGCCCAGGCTGCTGTGAGAGGCCCAGGTCAGCAGGTAGAGTCCCAGGTCAGCAGGGAGAGGCCCAGGACAGCAGGGAGAGAATGTCAAGGTCTTGGATCTTTGCTGGTACACAGCAGAGTACGTGAGCGGAGCTTGCCCAATTTGACTGGAGAACTGAGCGAGATTCCCAAAGGCTCCAATTTATGACTCCAGAAGCACTCAAAGTATGCTCACTATTACGAGACAGGGCATGCCCAGCCCAGCATGCATTTGTAGTGTACTTGTGTGTTGCTATAGCCCCTTGCTTTAGCTATTGTCAGGAGTTCACTAAATATTTTCATTAAGGTCAGATAAAACACACAGGTGTAAAATCAAGGTGACTTACAACGATGAGGAGCAAGAGAGGGAGTGTGGTGATGTACAACACACAAATCAAAAATGAGATCTTTTAAACAGTCCTGTTCATTTTTGTTACATTATCTATACAATGGGCCATAATTGATTTTGGCCAAATAGGCCCGGAACGTATCAAGAAGCTTTCCGTTTTGATTGGCTTATTTTGCCTAAAAACTTTTAGGCAACCTATAGAAAGAAACTAAAAACTCTGCATCTCTGCCCAGGCTGGCAAGAGTGGCCAAAAGTGTGTTTATCATCCCCTTTGGCTCTGCATGTTGTTTAAATTCATTTACTATTCTTTATTTATTTATTATTTATTAGTGCTTTATGTCCTCATCAGCCTATTGTGTCACACTAGCAAATGCTTCACAATGTATTTCCTTGTATGGCTATAGCCTTGAAATCATTTAAATAATATAGCCTAAATAATTCATTTTGTTTCCTTCTTGGTCTCCCTGTCTGGCTCCTGACCTATTGAGAGTGTTTATATGCAGTTCAATTCCACATGTAGCCTATTTGAAATGTGCTCTTTTTACATTCACCTTTCATGTTCAATACTTCAAAACCAAATGGTAGGTCCAGGTAGTCACAAAATTAGATTGGTGTTGGTTCAATTGTGATTTTAATTAATGTTTGCAAAATTTTAGTGTCAGTTTTTCTTCCTGTGAGCACAGATCGGTTTTTGCGGAGCTGTTGGAAAGGACATGGAGAGAACCGAGAGCAGTGGACAAGCACCACTTCATGAGCAATGAGTGGGATTTCAAACTGCTCAACTCTTCTCACTCACTCTGGTACACTGGAACAAAACTAGGTCAGAGACACTGTGACACACAGCCCCAAATCTCATTCTTTACTCAGCATATTTTACCCATAATGGGTGAAAACATTCTGTCAACACCATTGTTCTTTAGTACCTGCATGTAGTAATTTCCCATAAAATAGGCCCAGGTCAGCAGGGAGTTCCTCAGAAAATGCATAGCTGTTGGCTAATATTTTGTTGTTCATTTGTAATATTAAAGAGTTTTGGTAGCATAATACTCTTTGTATATGATTCATTATATATTATATAGTTGCAAAGTGTGTACTTATTTTTCTTGCTCCAGTTTGGGAGACTGGTCCTAAATTCTACACAGTAAGGACAGATCAAATGTATCGGGGGGAGGTGGCTTTCTAATTCAAGGTGTCATACCAAAAAAATGCACCACCCTCCATCAATCAGATTTTACATGACCCTTCCCTTTTACAGTAAAATAAATGGAACACCCTCCCCACTCATAGAATGAACTCTCAATAATGTTTACGACCACAAATAACAATAACTGAAGCAAACCTGTGTTTATTTTGATATAAATGTGGATTCAACTTGCTTTTGAGGAAACTAAACAGTTGATGCTATGCCCAGGGCTATGGGCCAGAAGGTGGAGGTTTATAAGCACCACCTAACTCTCCCTGCCTGTTTCATTACACTACGATCAGAGCTGGCTGCAGACAATGATTATTTAGGGGGAAATCAGATGTTCAACAATTTGATGCCATATTTATAATTATATAAAATATATTGAACAAATGTTCCACCAATAGGTTTGTGTCTGTCACAATGCCAATGCACTTGAAACCATTTAACAAAGCATACCTACAGTATTTCGGCACTTCAATATCATGGTTGGTGTTTTCAACACCACTGTTAGGGGGTACCAGTACCAAGTCAATGAGTGTTTATATGATAACAACAGCATGCCTATTTGAAATGTGGGTACCAGTACCTTTCATGAGTGTCAATGATAAAACAAATGGTATATCCAGGGGGTACCAGTACAAGTTAGATGAGTGTTGAGTGTCAATGATAACAACAGCATGGCTATATACAGGGGGTTCCAGTAGCACAAGTCAATGAGTGTCAATGAGCTGTCAATGATAACAACAGGATGAGCTATATACAGGGGGTACCAGTACCAAGTCAATGAGTGTCAATGATTTCAAACAGCATCTTATATACAGGGGGTACACTGGAACAAAACTGAGTGTCAATGATAACAACAGCATCAGCATATATACAGGGGGTACCAGTACCAAGTCAATGAGTGTCAATGAGTGTCAATGATAACGGAACAGCATTCTGTCAACAGGGTGTACTTTAGTACCAAGGCATGAGTGTCCTATGATAAAACAGCATGTATATACAGTTCCTCAGTAAAGTCATGAGTGTCAATGATAACAACAGCATTGCTATATACAGGGGGTACCAGTACCAAGTCAATTTGTCATATGATTCAATGATATTAACAGCATGGCTAATCAGTGGGTACCAGTACCAAGTCAATGAGGGAGACTGGTAACAACAGCATGGCTATATACAGGGGTACCAGTACCAAGTCAATGAGTGTCATTCAAGTGTCAATGATAACAAAAAAGCATGGCTATATACAGGGGGTACCAGTCAAGTCAATGAGTGTCACATGACCCTTCAATTTTACAGTAAAATATAATGGAACACCAGTACCAAGTAGAATGAGTGTCAATGAATGTTTATGACCACAAATAACAACAGCATGTGTTTATAAACAGGGGGTACTCTCCCTGCCAATGTGGACCAAGTCAATGAGTGTCAATGATAACAACAGCATGGCTATATACAGGGGTACCAGTAAAGTGGAGTGTGAGTGTCAATGATAACAACAGCAACTATCCCTGCCTGTTTCAGTACCAAGTCAATGGCTGCAGACAATGATAACAACAGCATGGCTATATCAGATGTTCAGTACCAAGATCAATTTATCAATATAAAAACATATGAACAACCAGTTCCACCAAGTCATGAGTGTCTGATAACAACAGCATGCATATACAGGGGGTACCAGTACAAAGTCATATGAGTGTCAATGAGTGTCAATGATAACAACAGCATGGCTATATACAGGGGGTACCAGTACCAAGTCAATGAGTGTCAATGAGTGTCAATGATAACAACAGCATGGCTATATACAGGGGTACCAGTACCAAGTCAATGAGTGTCAATGATAACAACAGCATGGCTATATACAGGGGGTACCAGTACCAAGTCAATGAGTGTCAATGATAACAACAGCATGGCTATATACAGGGGGTACCAGTACCAAGTCAATGAGTGTCAATGATAACAACAGCATGGCTATATACAGGGGGTACCAGTACCAAGTCAATGAGTGTCAATGATAACAACAGCATGGCTATATACAGGGGTACCAGTACCAAGTCAATGAGTGTCAATGATAACAACAGCATGGCTATATACAGGGGGTACCAGTACCAAGTCAATGAGTGTCAATGATAACAACAGCATGGCTATATACAGGGGTACCAGTACCAAGTCAATGAGTGTCAATGATGTCAATACAGGGGGAGTGTCAATGATAACAACAGCATGGCTATATACAGGGGGTACCAGTACCAAGTCAATGAGTGTCAATGATAACAACAGCATGGCTATATACAGGGGGTACCAGTACCAAGTCAATGAGTGTCAATGATAACAACAGCATGGCTATATACAGGGGGTACCAGTACCAAGTCAATGAATGAGTGTCAATGATAACAACAGCATGGCTATATACAGGGGGTACCAGTACCAAGTCAATGAGTGTCAATGATAACAACAGCATGGCTATATACAGGGGGTACCAGTACCAAGTCAATGAGTGTCAATGATAACAACAGCATGGCTATATACAGGGTGTACCAGTACCAAGTCAATGAGTGTCAATGATAACAACAGCATGGCTATATACAGGGGGTACCAGTACCAAGTCAATGAGTGTCAATGAGTGTCAATGATAACAACAGCATGGCTATATACAGGGGTACCAGTACCAAGTCAATGAGTGTCAATGAGTGTCAATGATAACAACAGCATGGCTATATACAGGGGGTACCAGTACCAAGTCAATGAGTGTCAATGATAACAACAGCATGGCTATATACAGGGGGTACCAGTACAAGTCAATGAGTGTCAATGAGTGTCAATGATAACAACAGCATGGCTATATACAGGGGTACCAGTACCAAGTCAATGAGTGTCAATGATAACAACAGCATGGCTATATACAGGGGGTACCAGTACCAAGTCAATGAGTGTCAAGTCAATGACAGGGGGTGTCAATGAGTGTCAATGATAACAACAGCATGGCTATATACAGGGGGTACCAGTACCAAGTCAATGAGTGTCAATGAGTGTCAATGATAACAACAGCATGGCTATATACAGGGGTACCAGTACCAAGTCAATGAGTGTCAATGAGTGTCAATGATAACAACAGCATGGCTATATACAGGGGGTACCAGTACCAAGTCAATGAGTGTCAATGAGTGTCAATGATAACAACAGCATGGCTATATACAGGGGTACCAGTACCAAGTCAATGAGTGTCAATGAGTGTCAATGATAACAACAGCATGGCTATATACAGGGGGTACCAGTACCAAGTCAATGAGTGTCAATGAGTGTCAATGATAACAACAGCATGGCTATATACAGGGTGTACCAGTACCAAGTCAATGAGTGTCAATGATAACAACAGCATGGCTATATACAGGGGGTACCAGTACCAAGTCAATGAGTGTCAATGATAACAACAGCATGGCTATATACAGGGGGTACCAGTACCAAGTCAATGAGTGTCAATGATAACAACAGCATGGCTATATACAGGGGTACCAGTACCAAGTCAATGAGTGTCAATGATAACAACAGCATGGCTATATACAGGGGGTACCAGTACCAAGTCAATGAGTGTCAATGATAACAACAGCATGGCTATATACAGGGGGTACCAGTACCAAGTCAATGAGTGTCAATGATAACAACAGCATGGCTATATACAGGGGGTACCAGTACCAAGTCAATGAGTGTCAATGAGTGTCAATGATAACAATAGATGATAAACATGATTAGCCACGTTCAGCAGTCTTATGGCTTGGGGGTAGAAGCTGTTTAGGAGCTTTTTGGACCTAGACGTGGATCTCCGGTACCGCTTGCCGTGTGGTAGCAGAGAGAAGAGTATATGACTTGTGTGGCTGTAGCGCCTTACGGTCAGATGCCGAGCCGTTGCCACACCAGGCGGTGATGCAACCGGTTAGGTTGTACTCGATGGTGCAGCTGTAGAACTTTTTGAGGATCTGGGGACCCATGCCAAATGTTTTCAGTCTCCTGAGTGGAAATAAGCATTGTCGTTCCCTCTTCATGACTGTTTGGACCATGATTGTGGACATCAGGACTGTGATGACTCACCACAGACGGGCAGAATCCTCTTTTTCCTTTAACGAGTCTGACGAGCCCGATATACTGATATATACTGAGATATACTGCTTTCTCGGGAACAGGCCCAGATCCCCGTGAGGCGGAGAAAAAGGGGCCAAAAGGCAGGCTGCCTAGTGAGAATTCGTAGGCGATTGAATAAACCCACACTTCCTTCCATTCTGCTAGAAAACATGCAATCTTTGGAGAATAAAATCGATGACCTGCTCGCAAGATTAAACTACCAATGGGACATTCAAAACTGTAATATCTTATGCTTCACGGAGTCGTGTTTAAACGACGACACTATCAACATACTGGTTATACGCTGTACCGGCAGGATAGAACAGCGCCGTCTGGTAAGACAAGGGGCGGCAGGTCTCTGACCTCCTCTCTATAGGCTGTCTCATCGTTGTCGGTGATCAGGCCTACCACTGTTGTGTCATTAATAAACGTAGTGATGGTGTTGGAGTTGTGCTTGGCCACGTAGTCGACGGTGAACAGGGAGTAGAGGAGGGGACTAAGCATGCACCCCTGAGTGGCCCCCGTTGAGGATCAGTGTGGCAGATGTGTTCTTGCCTCCCCTTACCACCTGGGGGCGGCCCGTCAGGAAGTCCAGGACACAGTTACAGAGGGAAGTGTTTAGTCCTGTGGTCCTTAGCTTAGTGATGAGCTTCGTGGGCGCTATGGTATTGAACGCTGAGTTGTAGTCAATGAACAGCATTCTCACATACTGTGCCTTCGGAAAGTATTCAGACCCCTTGTCTTTTTCGTCATTTTGTTATGTTACAGCCTTGTATTAAATATGTATTAAATAAAAAACAGGTTTAGACATTTTTACAAATATATATATATATATTTTTTAAATACTGTATTTACATAAGAATTCAGGCCCTTTGCTATGAGTCCTTTGATACGTTTCCATTGATCATCCTTGAGATGTTTCTACAACTTGGAGTCCATCTGTGGTAAATTCAATTGATTGGACATGATTTAGAAAGGCACACACCTGTCTATACATAAGGTTCCACAATTGACAGTACATGTCAGAGCAAAAACCAAGCCATGAGGTCGAAGGAATTGTCTGTAAGCTCCGTGTCGAGGCACAGATCTGGGGAAGGGTTCAAAAACTGTCTGCAGCATTGAAGGTCCCCAAGAACACAGTGGCCTCCATCATTCTTAAATGGAAGAAGTTTGGAACCACCAAGACTCTTCCTAGAGCTGGACTCCCGGCCAATCTGAACAATTGGGGGAGAAGGGCCTTGGTAATATGGGAGGTGACAACAACATTCATGAATGTGCTGATTCTGTGAGTGAGTTGATTAGCAAGTGCATCGGTGATGTTGTACCCACGGTGATAATTAAAACCTTCCCCAACCAGAAACCGTTGATTCATGGCAGCATTCGCGCAAAACTGAAAGCGCGAACCACTGCTTTTAATCAGGGCAAGGCGACCGGAAACATGACCGAATACAAACAGTGTAGCTATTCCCTCCGCAAGGCAATCAAACAAGCTAAGCGTCAATATAGAGACAAAGTAGAATCGCAATTCAACGGCTCAGACACGAGAGGTACAGTGCCTTGCGAAAGTATTCGGCCCCCTTGAACTTTGCGACCTTTTTGCCACATTTCAGGCTTCAAACATAAAGATATAAAACTGTATTCTTTTGTGAAGAATCAACAACAAGTGGGACACAATCATGAAGAGGAACGACATTTCTTGGATATTTCAAACTTTTTTAACAAATCAAAAACTTAAAAATTGGGCGTGCAAAATTATTCAGCCCCCTTAAGTTAATACTTTGTAGCGCCACCCTTTGCTGCGATTACAGCTGTAAGTCGCTTGGGGTATGTCTCTATAAGTTTTGCACATCGAAAGACTGAAATGTTTTCCCATTCCTCCTTGCAAAACAGCTCGAGCTCAGTGAGGTTGGATGGAGAGCATTTGTGAACAGCAGTTTTCAGTTCTTTCCACAGATTCTCGATTGGATTCAGGTCTGGACTTTGACTTGGCCATTCTAACACCTGGATATGTTTATTTTTGAACCATTCCATTGTAGATTTTGCTTTATGTTTTGGATCATTGTCTTGTTGGAAGACAAATCTCCATCCCAGTCTCAGGTCTTTTGCAGACTCCATCAGGTTTTCTTCCAGAATGGTCCTGTATTTGGCTCCATCCATCTTCCCATCAATTTTAACCATCTTACCTGTCCCTGCTGAAGAAAAGCAGGCCCAAACCATGATGCTGCCACCACCATGTTTGACAGTGGGTATGGTGTGTTCAGGGTGATGAGCTGTGTTGCTTTTACGCCAAACATAACGTTTTGCATTGTTGCCAAAAAGTTCAATTTTGGTTTCATCTGACCAGAGCACCTTCTTCCACATGTTTGGTGTGTCTCCCAGGTGGCTTGTGGCAAACTTTAAACAACACTTTTTATGGATATCTTTAAGAAATGGCTTTCTTCTTGCCACTCTTCCATAAAGGCCAGATTTGTGCAATATATGACTGATTGTTGTCCTATGGACAGAGTCTCCCACCTCAGCTGTAGATCTCTGCAGTTCATCCAGAGTGATCATGGGCCTCTTGGCTGCATCTCTGATCAGTCTTCTCCTTGTATGAGCTGAAAGTGTAGAGGGACGGCCAGGTTTTGGTAGATTTGCAGTGGTCTGATACTCCTTCCATTTCAATATTATCGCTTGCACAGTGCTCCTTGGTGTGACGACCCTCCCACTCTGTCTGCCGTATTCTGTCTTTGTTCTTGTTTCCTTATTAGGATGCCGGTGGGCAGAGTTGGGGAGGGTCGTCAGCTACATGGGAAACACCTGGGCCAGGTGTGTCCCAGGATAAATAGACCTCTTCCACATTCATGGAGGAGACTCTCCATGCAGACACATTTGTAGATTGTGTTGTGGTTCTTGGTGGCCTTTTGTTTGTTTGCATTGGCACCTTTCAACACCCTGCATTATCACATTCATGCATGCAAAACATTCACTTACACTACTGATTACTGATTACACACACCATTGTATATTTTCCTTAGTTGCTTTAGTTGATAAATATATATTTTGTTACTCCTTATCTCCATGTTGTCTCCCTTTGTTACGGGCTTTGAGCCGGTTCGTGACAAGTGGGGGCTCATCCGGGATCTTTGAACTATTGGTTTGGGAGACCGTGGAGGTACGTGTTTGGTTTGCATATTGTGTTTGAGTTTGATAGGCCCAGTATTGGTTGCTTTTGTTGCTTGGTTTGTGTGCTGCGTTGGAGAGAGATAATGGTTAGTTTCCAGGCCCTGCCTAGCCTGAACTCTTGTTCTGCTTTCTGTTGGGAAGTCAGTCTGAGGAGGTGAGTAAATCGGCTGTGTACCTCGGTAGGAGATTTGTGTAGGGTAGTGGAACTTGCTACCTGGAGCTATAGCCTTTTACCCCTGATAGACTTAGCGACGTGTTTCATTTTTGGACATGTTTGGCATGGTTAAATGTTTGTTATTTTTGTGTGGTGTCTGTGGACTGAGCAGTTGTCTCGGGGGCACATCTGTGGCTTGGTGGAATTTGCCAGCATGCTGGGGAGTTTTTCCTTGCCAGCGGGCTACAGTGCGTAAATTCCCACCGCAAATCTGCACGAAGACTAGGGTTGAGTTATTGTAGGTTTGGGGAAGCTCCATATCTCATCTCTTCTGTGGTGCTCGGGGTGATTGTCATTTCTCTGGTTGTGGTCTGATGTGCTCAGCAGAGGGGTTGAGCAAGATTATTTACTTTACTTATGACTATAGTGTCTCATGTACACAAGTTCATTCGCTTTCCATCAGAGGACCTGTTAGAATTATGTACTAAAGAACAGCTGTTGAAGATGGCTTAACACTACAAGGTTTTTGATTGAAATTAGTGAAATTATGTTTTGTTGGAAGTGACTATGAATCGTTGGAAGTGACTATGAATCGTTGGAAGTGACTATGAATCGTTGGAAGTGACTATGAATCGTTGGGAGTGACTATGAATCGTTGGGAGTGACTATGAATCGTTGGGAGTTGTAAAAATTAAGGACCCTGATGTTCTTTTCGTTGGAGTTTGTAGCTGTTGTGGTCTTTTGTGCCATGTTACTGAATGTTTACGTGACTGACCATTGGTTGGGGTTGTCATCTTCTATCTTTCCTGTCTGTTCCCTCCTGGTCTTGTTTTCTTTCCTCTTAAATATTGCTTCCTATGCGCAAAGGTTGCTGAGGTCTGGGGAGGAGGAGGAGGAGGTTGGTTGGTGCAGGTGGAGGTGTGAACACATAACCCCTCGTCAATTTGGGACGCAGAGGCTGTGTCAATTTGGGACGCAGAGGCTGTGTCAATTTGGGACGCAGAGGCTGTGTCAATTTGGGACTGCAGAGGCTGGTATGTTCCGGGGTCCTTGTTGGTCCCCGGTTTTATGGGGAATGTGACGACCCTCCCACTGTCTGCCGTATTCTGTCTTTGTTCTTGTTTCCTTATTTGAATGCCGGTGGGCGGAGTTGGGGAGGGTCGTCAGCTACATGGGAAACACCTGGGCCAGGTGTGTCCCAGGATAAATAGACCTCTTCCACGTTCATGGAGGAGACTCTCTCCATGCAGACACATTTGTAGATTGTGTTGTGGTTCTTGGTGGCCGTTTGTTTGCATTGGCACCTTTCAACACCCTGCATTATCACATTCATGCATGCAAAACACTCACTTACACTACTGATTACTGATTACACACACCATTGTATATTTTCCTTAGTTGCTTTAGTTAATAAATATATATTTTGTTTCTCCTTATCTCCATGTTGTCTCCTTTGTTACGGGCTTTGAGCCGGTTCGTGACACTTGGGATGTTTAAAGCTTGGGAATTCTTTTGTATCCAAATCCGCTTTAAACTTCTTCACAACAGTATCTCGGACCTGCCTGGTGTGTTCCTTGTTCTTCATGATGCTCTCTGCGCTTTTAACGGACCTCTGAGACTATCACAGTGCAGGTGCATTTATACGGAGACTTGATTACACACAGGTGGATTGTATTTATCATCATTAGTCATTTAGGTCAACATTGGATCATTCAGAGATCCTCACTGAACTTCTGGAGAGTTTGCTGCACTGAAAGTAAAGGGGCTGAATAATTTTGCACGCCCAATATTTCAGGTTTTGATTTGTTAAAAAGGTTTGAAATATCCAATAAATGTCGTTCCACTTCATGATTGTGTCCCACTTGTTGTTGATTCTTCACAAAAAAATACAGTTTTATATCTTTATGTTTGAAGCCTGAAATGTGGCAAAAGGTTGCAAAGTTCAAGGGGGCCGAATACTTTCGCAAGGCACTGTAATAAATGTATTACTAGTCACTTTAAACAATGCCACTTTATCATGTTTACATCCCCTACATCATGTTTACATACCCTATATTACTCATGTATATACTGTACTCTATACCATATACTACATCTTGCCTATTCGTTCGGTGTGCATACACTCATTCATTCCTTTACACTTGTATAAGGTAGTTGTTGTGAAATTGTTAGATTACTTGGATATTACTGCATGGTCGGAACTAGAAGCACAAGCATTTTGCTACACTCCCATTAAGATCTACTAACCATGTGTATGTGACCAATAAAATTTGATTTGAAAGGCATTGTAGGTGTTTCTTTTGTCCAGGTGGGAAAGGGCAGTGTGAAGTACAATTGAGATTGCATCGACTGTGTTTCTGTTGGGGTGCTATGCGAATTGTAGTGGGTCTAGTGTTTCCGGGATGATGGTTGATGAGAGCCATGACCAGCCTTTCAAAACACTTCATGGCTACAGACGTGAGTTCTAGGGGTCGGTAGTCATTTAGGCAGGTTACCTTGGCATTCTTGGGCACAGGGACTATGGTGGTCAACTTGAAACATTTAGGTATTACAGGCTCTTTCAGGGAGAGGTTGAAAATGTCAGTGAAGACACTTGCCAGTTGGTCCGTGCATGCTCTGAGTTCAAGTCCTGGTAATACGTCTGGCCCCGCAGTCTTGTGAATGTTGACCTGTTTAAAGGTCTTACTCACATTGGCTATGGTTAGCATGATCACACAGTCATCCGAAACAGCTGGTGCTCTCATGCATGCTTCAGTGTTGCTTGCCTTGAAGCAAGTATAAAAGGCATTTAACCAGTCTGGTAATCTGCGTCATTGGGCAGTTTGCAGCCGGGTTCCCCTTTGTAGTCCGTAATAGTTTGCAAGCCGTGTCAGAGTGTCAGTGTAGTAGGATTCAATCTTTGTCCTGTATTGACGCGTTACCTGTTCAACGGCTCATCTGATTGCCATAGCAGGATTTCTTATAAGCATCTGGATTAGTGTCCCTCTCATTGAAAGGGGCAGCTCTAGCCTTTATCCTGGTGCGTATGTTGCCTGTAATCCATGCCTTCTGGTTGGGATATGTACATACGGTCACTGTGGGGACGACGTCATCAATGCACATATTGATGAAGCCGGTGACTGAGGTGACATACTCCTCAATACCATCGGATGAATCCCAGAACATATTCTAGTCTTTAATAGCAAAACAATCAGTACAAATAATCTATCTGCACACACACACACACACACACACACACACACACACACACACACACACACACACACACACACACACACACACACACACACACACACACACACACACACACACACAAAGAACACACACAGAGGAAGATAAGCTTAGGCCTAACACCAGAGCGATAGAGAGAGATGCCGATTGCATGATACAAAACCGACATGCCTTTCTTTATGTCAGATGCTACAGAGATATCGACGTACAGGAGGCTGATTCATAACTTTTCGATCAGTATAAAATATTTTGTTTAAAGATAAGCATTATATTGTGGCTGTTCCACTGGATTACAGTCGCTCTTAAATGTAAATGTAATGTAAATGATTACAGGAGTAACTGTGGTACAGTAGGCCTGAAATAGTCTTCCTCACCTGAAAATCAACTGTCAGAGTCAGTTGTAGCACCAGGACGCACTGCATTCATATGATAGGCCTGTAGTAGCTAAAGCTTAATAATAGCCACTGCATACCAAACCTTCACAAACGTTTCTAAACTTTTTAGGGTAATATCAAAAGTAATTCATTTTTTATGGGGAAAATCCAAGCAGAAGAGTGAATGTAAACCAGGGAAAAAACACACTACCCTCCCTTATGCCCAATAACAAACACACACTACCCTCCCTTATGCCCAATAACAAAAACACTACTTATGCCCAATAACAAACACACACTTCCTTATGCCCAATAACAAACACACACTACCCTTCCTTATGCCCAATAACAAACACACACTACCCTCCCTTATGCCCAATAACAAACACACACTACCTCCCTTATGCTCAATAACAAACACACACTACCCTCCCCTATGCCCAATAGCAAACACACACTACCCTACCTTATTCCCAATAACAAACACACACAACCCTCCCCTATGCCCAATAGTAAACACACACTACCCTCCCTTATGCCCAATAACAAACACACACTACCCTCCCTTATGCCCAATAACAAACACACACTACCCTCCCTTATGCCCAATAACAAAAACACACTACCCTCCCTTATGCCCAATAACAAACACACACTACCCTCCCTTATGCCCAATAACAAACACACACTACCCTCCCATATGCCCAATAACAAACACACACTACCCTCCCGTATGCCCAAAAACAACCACACACTACCCTCCCTTATGCCCAATAACAAACACACACTACCCTCCCATATGCCCAATAACAAACACACACTACCCTCCCTTATGCCCAATAACAAACACACACTACCCTCCCTTATGCCCAATAACAAACACACACTACCCTCCCCTATGCTAATAACAAAAACACACTACCCTCCCTTATGCCCAATAACAAACACACACTACCCTCCCTTATGCCCAATAACAAACACAAACTACCCCCCCTTATGCCAAATAACAAACACACTACCCTCCCCTATGCCCAATAACAAACACACACTACCCTCCCTTATGACTAAAACAAAAACACACTACCCTCCCTATGCCCAATAACAAACACACACTACCCTCCCATATGCCCAATAACAAACACACATTACCCTCCCAAATGCCCAAAAACAAACACACACTACCCTCCCCTATGCCCAATAACAAACACACACTACCCTCCCTTATGCCTAATAACAAAAACACACTACCCTCCCTTATGCCCAATAACAAACACACACTACCCTCCCTATTCCCAATATCAAACACACACAACCCTCCCTTATGCCCAATAACAAACACACACTACCCTCCCTTATGCCCAAAAACAAACACAAACTACCCTCCCATATGCCAAATAACAAACACACTACCCTCCCCTATGCCCAATAACAAACACACACTACCCTCCCTTATGCCCAATAACAAAAACACACTACCCTCCCTTATGCCCAATAACAAACACACACTACCCCCCTTATTCCAAATAACAAACACACAACCCTCCCCTATGCCCAATAACAAACACACACAACCCTCCCCTATGCCCAATAACAAACAACACACAACCCTCCCCAATGCCCAATAACAAAACAAACAACCTTTTGATGTCCAAATAACAAACACACTACCCTCCCATATGCCCAATAACAAGTCAACTGGTCTTATACTAATAACAAAAACACTTTTACCCTCCCCTCATGACCCAAGTCAACAAATCCAGTCTCATCCACTACCCTCCCATATGCCCAATAGAAACATCAAACCAGATGCTCCATAGTGCACATACACCAGTCCCATGCTGCTACCAGCCAATCCAACAAACAGGTTCATCTACCATCCATTTGAAACAGCCAATAACAGTTACACAGTATGCTCAAGCAGTTATTTGAGCAGATAACAAACTGTGGGACACAGTCCTACTGTTGAAACTGGGTGCCCAATAGTGCAAACGCACAACAGATCGATGGAACAGAAAGCCACAGTGATGCACACGGTGCTATAGGATTACAGATTACAGCCACACATAACAAAGCACACAGTGATTCCCTCCCATATGCCCAGGATAACAGAACAGACAGAAAGACACTGACCCTCGGTGCTATAGGATTAAAGATTAACAGAAAGACACATTGATGCTCTACGGTGCTATAGGATTACAGATTACAACAGAAAACACACTGACCCTCCCTTATTTACAATAACAAAGACACAGTGATGCTCTACCTATAGGATTCCCAGATTAACAAAACACACAGTGACCCTCCCCTATAGGATTACAGATTACAACAGAAACACACAACCCTACCCTATGCCCAGATTACAGATAGAAAGACACACAACCCTACGGTGCTAAAGGATTACAAACAGACAGAAAGACACTTTTGATCTGTCCCTAATAGGATTACAGATTACAGACAGTAAATGATGGTCAAGTCAACTAGGATTCTTCTAGTAAATGATTGATGCTGCTTTTACGGTGCAAACCCTCAGATTACAGACAGAAAATCCAGTCTCATCCACCTCACTCCTCTCCCTGGGATGACCAGAAAACACAATGCTCTACGGTGCTATAGATTGCACATACACAGAAAGTCCCAGTGATGCTACCATTACCAATCCAACAGAAAGAGGATTCATCTGCATCCATTTAGAAACAGACTATGTACAGTTATGCAGTATGCTCAGGATTACAGATTACAGACAGAAAGACACAGTGATGTATACTGTATAGGATTACAGATTACAGACAGAAAAACAGTGATGCCCAACAGTGCAGCGCACATCGATGGAACAGAAAGCCACAGTGATGCTCTACGGTGCTATAGGATTACAGATTACAGCCACACAGAAAGACACAGTGATTCTCTATGGTGCTATAGGATTACAGATTACAGATACACAGACAAAATGTCACAGTGATGCTCTACGGTGCTATAGGATTACAGATTACAGACAGAAAGACACAGTGATGCTCTACGGTGCTATAAGATTACAGATTACAGACAGAAAGACACAGTGATGCTCTACGGTGCTATAGGATTACAGATTACAGACAGAAAGACACAGTGATGCTCTACGGTGCTATAGGATTACAGATTACAGACAGAAAGACACAGTGATGCTCTACGGTGCTATAGGATTACAGATTACAGACAGAAAAAACACAGTGATGCTCTACGGTGCTATAGGATTACAGATTACAGACAGAAAGACACAGTGATGCTCTATGGTGCTTTAGGATTACAGATTACAGACAGAAAGACACAGTGATGCTCTACGGTGCTATAGGATTACAGATTACAGACAGAAAGACACAGTGATGCTCTATGGTGCTTTATGATTACAGATTACAGACAGAAAGACACAGTGATGCTCTACGGTGCTATAGGATTACAGATTACAGACAGAAAGACACAGTGATGCTCTACGGTGCTATAGGATTACAGATTACAGACAGAAAAAACACAGTGATGCTCTATGGTGCTATAGGATTACAGATTACAGACAGAAAGACACAGTGATGCTCTACGGTGCTATAGGATTACAGATTACAGACAAAGACACAGTGATGCTCTACGGTGCTATAGGATTACAGATTACAGACAGAAAGACACAGTGATGCTCTATGGTGTTATATGATTACAGATTACAGACAGAAAGACACAGTGATGCTCTATGGTGCTATAGGATTACAGATTACAGACAGAAAGAGACAGTGATGCTCCACGGTGCTATAGGATTACAGATTACAGACAGAAAGACACAGTGATGCTCTACGGTGCTATAGGATTACAGATTACAGACAGAAAGACACAGTGATGCTCTACGGTGCTATAGGATTACAGATTACAGACAGAAAGACACAGTGATGCTCTACGGTGCTATAGGATTACAGATTACAGACAGAAAGACACAGTGATGCTCTACGGTGATATAGGATTACAGATTACAGACAGAAAGACACAGTGATGCTCTACGGTGCTATAGGATTACAGATTACAGACAGAAAGACACAGTGATGCTCTACGGTGCTATAGGATTACAGATTACAGACAGAAAGACACAGTGATTTTCTACGGTGGTATAGGATTACAGATTACAGACAGAAAGACACAGTGATGCTCTATGGTGCTTTATGATTACAGATTACAGACAGAAAGACACAGTGATGCTCTACGGTGCTATAGGATTACAGATTACAGACAGAAAGACACAGTGATGCTCTACGGTGCTATAGGATTACAGATTACAGACAGAAAGACAAAGTGATGCTCTACGGTGCTATAGGATTACAGATTACAGACAGAAAGACACAGTGATGCTCTACGGTGCTATAGGATTACAGATTACAGACACACAGATAGGAGGATGCGTGCGTGTCTATCTATCTGAATTCAGGGACAGAAATAGAGAAGTCGTCTTGATGGAAAATTCTCCTACAGACGTTTACATATTTCATGTTAGAAACCAGCCGGGCAGACTTTCTAGGGCCACACTAACCAACCCTGTCTATTTCCAGGATGTCACTTCAAACCGCTACGCAGGGCTTGGCTCATGGTTCCCAAGGCTCAGATGGTTGAAGCTTGGTGATAGCTACATGGGCCACATATTTACACTGAACATAATGTATGTGGTACCTGTAAAATACCTGATCTGAGCCTCACTAACGTACTATATGACAGAGTGGAGATGAAAAGAGTACTTCTACACCTGCATTGCTTGCTGTTTGGGGTTTTAGGCTGGGTTTCTGTACAGCACTTTGAGATATCAGCTGATGTACGAAGGGCTATTTAAATATATTTGATTTGATTTGATTTCAGTAGTTTGGGTCAATTCAGAATTTCTGAATTGAATTGAATTCAACCGACTCATTTCAATTAATACACACCCCACAGGAAGCAATTAGCCCGACTAACCGGTGCCCCCACATATTGGCTACCCGGACTATGTGCATTGTGTCCCGCTACCCGCCACCCGCCAACCCCTCTTTTACACTACTGCTACTCTCTGTTTATCATATACCCATAGCCACTTTAACCATATGTACATGTACATACTACCTCATTCAGCCTGACTAACCACTTCTGTTATTCTATCCTGTCCGTTTCCTTTTTTCCTTTACTAATTTATTGTTCATCTAATACCTATTTCTTACTTAAAAATTGCACTGTTGGTTAGGGCCTGTAAGTAAGCATTTCACTGTTGATTAGGGACTAAGTAAGAATTTCACTGTTGATTAGGGCATGTAAGTAAGCATTTCACTGTTGATTAGGGCCTGTAAGTAAGCATTTCACTGTTGATTAGGGACTAAGTAAGAATTTCACTGTTGATTAGGGCATGTAAGTAAGCATTTCACTGTTGATTAGGGCCTGTAAGTAAGCATTTCACTGTTGATTAGGGCATGTAAGTAATCATTTCACTGTTGATTAGGGCATGTAAGTAAGCATTTCACTGTTGATTAGGGCATGTAAGTAAGCATTTCACTGTTGATTAGGGCATGTAAGTAAGCATTTCACTGTTGATTAGGGCATGTAAGTAAGCATTTCACTGTTGATTAAGGCATGTAAGTAAGCATTTCACTGTTGATTAGGGCATGTAAGTAAGCATTTCACTGTTGATTAGGGCCTGTAAGTAAGCATTTCACTGTTGATTAGGGCATGTAAGTAAGCATTTCACTGTTGATTAGGGCATGTAAGTAAGCATTTCACTGTTGATTAGGGCATGTAAGTAAGCATTTCACTGTTGATTAAGGCATGTAAGTAAGCATTTCACTGTTGATTAGGGCATGTAAGTAAGCATTTCTCTGTTGATTAGGGCATGTAAGTAAGCATGTCACTCTAAAGTGAACCTGTTGCATTCGGCGCACGTGATAATATTGTTTCATTTAAAGCAATTTAATAAAATTCAACTGAGACATGAAGCATGAATGTCTCATTATTTTGACAATTATTTTACTAAAAGCATCTGCCATTACTGGAATTAATACACCCTACATCCTGTAAAGATGCATTCTGGGATTTTATATGTATTTATTTTTAATGACATGTAAGATAATTATTAATTATTATAAACCTACAAAGGAATCTTAGAATATTTCCAGACTACTTATTATTGAAAATGCATTAATTATTGAAAATGCATTTAAAGAGAATGAATCTTCCCCCAAAAATTATAATGTTTCATCCTAATGTTTTACAAAGTATTGGTCACCATATGTCAACATGTACTGTACAAACACTACTGTTCTAAAGTTTGGGGCCATTTTCCATGAAAACATACATGACATGAGTTGCAAAATGAATAGGAAACATAGTCAAGATGTTGACAAGGTTATAAATAATGATTTTTAATTGAAATAATAACTGTGTCCTTCAAACTTTGCTTTCGTCAAAGAATCCTCAGAAAGTACAGCCCTGCAGACCTTTAGCATTCTAGTTGTCAATTTGTTGAGGAAATCTGAAGAGATTTCACCCCATGCTTCATGAAGCTCCTCCCACAAGTTGGAATGGCTTGATGGGCACTTCTTACGTACCATACGGTCAAGCTGCTCCCACAACAGCTCAATAGGGTTGAGATCCCGTGACTGTGCTGGCCAGTCCTCTGTCCAGTGTCTGTGTTCTTTTGCCCATCTTAATCTTTTCTTTTTATTGGCCAGTCTGAGACATGGCTTTTTCTTTGCAACTCTGCCTCGAAGGCCAGCATCCCGGAGTCGCCTCTTCACTGTTGACGTTGAGACTGGACAGAGGAACTCTGCCTCGAAGGCCAGCATCCCGGAGTCGCCTCTTCACTGTTGACGTTGAGACTGGTGTTTCGCTGTTACTATTTAATGAAGCTGCCAGTTGAGGACTTGTGAGGCGTCTGTTTCTCAAACTAGACACTCTAATGTTCTCCTCTTGCTCAGTTGTGCACCGGTCCCACCCACTCCTCTTCCTATCTGGTTAGAGCCAGTTTGCACTATTCTGTGAAGGGAGTAGTACACAAGCGTTGTAAGAGATCTTCATTTTCTTGGCAATTTCTCGAATAGACTGACGAGTTTCAGAATAAAGTTCTTTGTTTCTGGCCATGTTGAGCCTGTAATGGAACCCACAAATGCTGATGCTCCAGATACTCAACTAGTCTAAAGAAGGACCGTTTTATTGCTTCTTTAATCAGGACAACAGTTTTCAGCTGTGCTAACATAATTGCAAAAGGGTTTTCTAATGATCAATTAGCCTTTTAAAATGATAAACTTGGATTAGCTAACACAATGTGCCATTGAAACACAGGACTGATGGTTGCTGATAATATGGACTTCTGTACGCCTATGTAGATATTCATAGAAATCTGCCGTTTCCAGCTACAATAGTCATTTACAACGTTAGCAATGTCTACACTGTATTTCTGATCAATTTGATGTTATTTTAATGGACAAAACATTTGCTTTTCTTTCAAAAACAGGCGTTTCTGAGTGACCCCAAACATTTGAACTGTAGTGCATGTATAGCGATGAACTTGTAAAAACAAAGGAGGAAGTGGAAGTGCTGCTAATGTACACAATAGTAGATTCTGGTAGACAGAAGCTGCTAAGGTACACAATAGTAGATTCTGGTAGACAGAAGCTGCTAAGGTATACAATAGTAGATTTTGGTACACAGAAACTGCTAAGGTACACAATAATAGGTTCTGGTAGACAGAAGATGCTAAGATACACAATAGTAGGTTCTGGTAGACAGAAGATGCTAAGG